>NW_027000016.1:75000-110000 GCF_036934945.1 Oncorhynchus masou masou
TTGTCAGATCTGGGATTTAATCCAACAACCTTTCGGCGACTGGCCCAACGCTCTGACCACTAGGCTCCCTGCCGCCCCAATAACATGGAAACTACTAGTGATCTGATGGTTTATGGGCTAGTGCATTGTTTAAATACACAATTAAACAGACAATGTATTTAATATAGATATGAAAATGATATGCATTTGTAAATCTGATTGTCTCTGGGTTTTTTTAAATTTTTTTATAAAGGAACTATTAGCAGTATATTTAAGTACTCGTGTAATTATTCAAAAGCTTCCCTGGTGTAAAAACGTGTTTTTATACCGTGTGGTTAGTACATTTGTTAACGTCCCTGTTGAGTAGTGTTGTTGTGTCTGTTCCAACCACTGCTCTGGGTGTATGGAGCTATAGCAGGCAGCCCCTATCACAAACCCACACAAGCTCTTATTAAAAGTGTACCTCGAAAATGTAAAATCTTGATAGAGAAATGAAAAAGGTCTTTCTGGTGGTTAAGACACTGGCCGCATCTCAAACGGCACCCTATTCCCCTACACAGTACACTACGTTTGACTGAACGTTTGACAAAAAAAAATTAAGAAGTGCACTGTAAAGGGCATAGGGTACAATTTGGGATGCGTGACACTTGTGTATGTTTTTGTTCTTCTTCTCTACGCAGGACAAAGAGCCTGGCACAGAGTGGTGGTAAAATCAGATTGTTATCTATTCTCTGTTTCCCACAGGTGATAGCATCACAATGCTCACCACAGCTGACTGGTTGTTAGGCTCTAGCTCACAGTCGGCTGCAGGTTGGTGCAGTTCAGGTGTGGACAACAATGAAAGGACAATACTTGGTGTTTTCAACTTAGAAAAGACAAGACAAGAAAGAGAGAGAGAGAGAGAGAGAAAGAAATCACTTTACGAAGTGACATCACTTTTTAAAAATTATGAATAAATTATAATGCTCTTAATTGACACGTCTAATTTGATCATTCTAACAAAGTTTCTTCAACTATTGTGCCTTTCATTTGGAAACTCTTTCAGTGTAACTTGTTGTGTTATGTTGAGTCATCTAAAGCATGGTTTGAGACTGCTGAGTCCATGGTTCATGAATCGTTAAAGACTCTTTGGGGTACGAGTTCATGGTTCATGAATCGTTAAAGACTCTTTGGGCTACGAGTTCATGGTTCATGAATCGTTAAAGACTCTTTGGGGTACGAGTTCATGGTTCATGAATCGTTAAAGACTCTTTGGGGTACGAGTTCATGGTTCATGAATCGTTATAGACTATTTGTGGTATGAGTCTATGGTTCATGAATCGTTATAGAAAATTTGTGGGTATGAGTCTATGGTTCATGAATCGTTATAGACTCGTGAATTATGAATCCATGGATCATGAATCGTTATCGATTCTTTGGGGTACGAGTTCATGGTTCATGAATCGTTATAGACTATTTGTGGTATGAGTCTATGGTTCATGAATCGTTATAGAAAATGTGTGGGTATGAGTCTATGGTTCATGAATCGTTATAGACTCGTGAATTATGAATCCATGGTTCATGAATCGTTATAGATTCTTTGGGGTACGAGTTCATGGTTCATGAATCGTTATAGACTATTTGTGGTATGAGTCTATGGTTCATGAATCGTTATAGACTCTTTGGGGTACGAGTTCATGGTTCATGAATCGTTATAGAACATTTTTGGAATGAGTCCATGGTTCATGAATCGTTATAGACTAGTGGATAATGAGTCCATGGTTCATGAATCGTTATAGAAAATTTGTGGAATGAGTCCATGGTTCATGAATTGTTATAGACTGTTATTATTACATTCATTTTCTTCCCCTTTCTTTGATATGCTGTGTTTTCTGAATACAGTAGTTATTGTTTGCTGGTTTGTAACAATCTGAGTGTGTGTGTGTGTGCTAGTTTGTGCATGAACTGAGTTGTAGTTATTCCACTGTGTTATAGTTATACCACTGAGTTGTAGTAACACCACTGTGTTATAGTTACACCACTGTGTTATAGTTATTCCACTGTGTTATAGTTACACCACTGTGTTATAGTTATACCACTGAGTTGTAGTTATTCCACTGTGTTATAGTTATACCACTGAGTTGTAGTTATTCCACTGTGTTATAGTTATACCACTGAGTTATAGTTATTCCACTGTGTTATAGTTGCACCACTGTGTTATAGTTATTCCACTGTGTTATAGTTACACCACTGTGTTATAGTTATACCACTGAGTTGTAGTTATTCCACTGTGTTATAGTTATACCACTGAGTTGTAGTAACACCACTGTGTTATAGTTATACCACTGAGTTGTAGTAACACCACTGTGTTATAGTTATACCACTGAGTTGTAGTTATTCCACTGTGTTATAGTTACACCACTGTGTTATAGTTACACCACTATGTTATAGTTATTCCACTGTGTTATAGTTATTCCACTGTGTTATAGTTATTCCACTGTGTTATAGTTATTCCACTGTGTTATAGTTATTCTACTGTGTTGTAGTTATTCCACTGTGTTAAAGTTATTCCACTGTATTATAGTTATTCCACTGTGTTATAGTTATTCCACTGTGTTATAGTTATTCCACTGTGTTATAGTTATTCCACTGTGTTATAGTTATTCCACTGTGTTATAGTTATTCTACTGTGTTGTAGTTATTCCACTGTGTTAAAGTTATTCCACTGTGTTATAGTTATTTCACTGTGTTATAGTTATTCCACTGTGTTATAGTTATTCCACTGTGTTATAGCTACACCACTGTGTTATAGTTATTCCACTGTGTTATAGTTACACCACTGTGTTATAGTTATTCCTCTGTGTTATATTCATTCCACTGTGTTATAGTTATTCCACTGTGTTATAGTTATTCCACTGTGTTATAGTTACACCACTGTGTTATAGTTATTACACTGTGTTATAGTTACACCACTGTGTTATAGTTATTCCACTGTGTTATAGTTACACCACTGTGTTATAGTTTTTCCACTGTGTTATAGTTATTCCACTGTGTTATAGTTATTCCACAGTGTTATAGTTACACCACTGTGTTATAGTTACTCCACTGTGTTATAGTTATTCCACTGTGTTATAGTTATTCCACTGTGTTATAGTTATTCCACTGTGTTTTAGTTATTCCACTGTGTTATAGTTATTCCACTGTGTTATAGTTATTCCACTGTGTTATAGTTATTCCACTGTGTTATAGTTATTCCACTGTGTTTTAGTTATTCCACTGTGTTATAGTTATTCCACTGTGTTATAGTTACACCACTGTGTTATAGTTATTCCACTGTGTTATAGTTATTCCACTGTGTTATAGTTATTCATCTGTGTTATATTTATTCCATTGTGTTATAGTTACACCACAATTTATCCCTATTATATTATCTCTATCCATTTTCAAGGCAGACATGTTGGTGTGTTGTTCTAAAGACAAGCCTCCCTCCTACTGTCCCGTCAACATGTGTTTCTCAGCAGAACGACCATAGTGGAAACATACAAAACCCTGAGAGATAGATCTCACCAACCAACCCACCAAGCATGACTCCCTTTTGCCCACATCACGTGAATTTGTTTTGCCAAAAAGAAATTCCCTTTCTCCCCCTCTTCTCCTCTCTCTCATCTCCCCCTCCCCTCTATCCCCAAACGCCTGCCTGCTGCCTGAAGTGAAATAGATTGATTTCAAAATGTCAAAGATTGCCCGAGCTATCAGATAACTGTGAAATCCTCTCCGTTGAGCTTTCAGTGGTATACTGTAACTCTGAGAGGCTCAGCGGGGCACGGGGTCACCCTACGTTCACTACAGTCTTTAAAACACTTAATATTACCGTACATTGTTTCAATCGTATTTTCACGTCCATGCAGACTGACTCCCTTTCCACACAGGGGCCATTTTACGCCAGTATCCTACTACCATTGACTGTGTTAACCTTTCTTTCCTCTGACGCTACATTATGACCTGTGGTAAGCCATCCAGTGATTTAGTGGCAATTACTGATTTATTTGGTTATTTTGATATTATCTTAATATTAATTGATTGATTACTTTGATTGAGGGGTGGGTTAAAATGTATTGATAGGCTGTAGTTTGCCTGTTACTGTTGAGGTCTTGTTTTAACAGTGCATGCTCAAGTCGTGGATGGAGACAAAATAATAGCGCATACCTAGTGAATGCCATATGGATTTATTTTATATTTGTTTAAACAGCGTTCAAGATGTTTTTTAAATGTATTTTTATTCCTGGTTAAATTCAACAGGTTGAAATGAGAAAAACATCTTCTTTGTTGGTGTAATTGATTAACAATTTAGGCTAATATTTTATTTTCCTCAAAAGTTCTTAAAGAGAGTTTCCCATGAGGAATATGTTAATCCCACATAGGATAAATTAAAGGATCTCCGTGTTTAATCCAAGAAAAAAAACAATCAATAACATTGCAGTATTATTATAAATACAATTATTTATTTATTTAAACGATTAGGTTCTAGTCTAAAGGAACAGAGTTTAAAAGTTGTAACTAACTTTAATTAGTCAAATATTTCCTCTATTCTAACCTAGTATTGTTTATAAATCATTCCTTTATTATATATTTATTATATATTATTTATTTTTTATATATTATTAATTTAGTATTTATTGGGTGTATGTTAAAATCCATCCCACACAACCAAACCCACCAGAATATACATTTTTTGTTGTTGTGTAGATGTGGTGTGTTTTGTTGTGTAGATGTGGTGTGTTTTGGTGTGTGTGTGTGTGTGTGTGTGCTGACGGCGTGTGTGTTGTCTTTGTCCCCAGTTAAAACAGAACCGATGAGCAGCAGTGACATCACCACCCCAGTAGCCGACGCCTCCCTAGACAGCTTCCCAGGATCAGGTGAGACGGGGGATGGACGTGTGTGTGTGTGTGTGTGTGTGTGTGTGTGTGTGTGTGTGTGTGTGTGTGTGTGTGTGTGTGTGTGTGTGTGTGTGTGTGTGTGTGTGTGTGTGTGTGTGTGTGTGTGTGTGTGTGTGTGCGTGTGTGTGATCTGTTTTCAGAATTCCAACGTTTAGTCCGACTGGCAGGTGCTGCTGATGAGATCAATATTAATAACGATGTATCGCTGAGGCCTTACAGCATGCATAGTTACATAGTGTATGTAGTACATATAGTTACATAGTTACATAGTTACATAGTGTATGTAGTACATATAGTTACATAGTTACATAGTTACATAGTTACATAGTGTATGTAGTACATATAGTTACATAGTTACATAGTTACATAGTTACATAGTGTATGTAGTACATATAGTTACATAGTTACATAGTTACATATTGTATGTAGTACATATAGTTACATAGTTACATAGTGTATGTAGTACATATAGTTACATAGTTACATATTTACATATTGTATGTAGTACATATAGTTACATAGTTACATAGTGTATGTAGTACATATAGTTACATAGTTACATAGTTACATAGTGTATGTAGTACATATAGTTACATAGTTACATAGTTACATAGTTACATAGTGTATGTAGTACATATAGTTACATAGTTACATAGTTACATAGTTACATAGTTACATAGTGTATGTAGTACATATAGTTACATAGTGTATGTAGTACATATAGTTACATAGTTACATAGTTACATAGTTACATAGTGTATGTAGTACATATAGTTACATAGTTACATAGTTACATAGTTACATAGTGTATGTAGTACATATAGTTACATAGTGTATGTAGTACATATAGTTACATAGTTACATAGTTACATAGTGTATGTAGTACATATAGTTACATAGTTACATAGTTACATAGTTACATAGTTACATAGTGTATGTAGTACATATAGTTACATAGTGTATGTAGTACATATAGTTACATAGTTACATAGTTACATAGTGTATGTAGTAGATATAGTTACATAGTTACATAGTTACATAGTTACATAGTGTATGTAGTACATATAGTTACATAGTTACATAGTGTATGTAGTAGATATAGTTACATAGTTACATAGTTACATAGTTACATAATGTATGTAGTACATATAGTTACATAGTTACATAGTTACATAGTTACATAGTTACATAGTGTATGTAGTACATATAGTTACATAGTGTATGTAGTACATATAGTTACATAGTTACATAGTTACATAGTTACATAGTGTATGTAATACATATAGTTACATAGTTACATAGTTACATAGTTACATGGTGTATGTAGTACATATAGTTACATAGTTACATAGTTACATAGTTACATAGTGTATGTAGTACATATAGTTACATAGTTACATAGTGTATGTAGTACATATAGTTACATAGTTACATAGTGTATGTAGTACATATAGTTACATAGTTACATAGTTACATAGTGTATGTAGTACATATAGTTACATAGTTACATAGTTACATAGTTACATAGTGTATGTATTACATATAGTTACATAGTTACATAGTGTATGTAGTACATATAGTTACATAGTTACATAGTGTATGTAGTACATATAGTTACATAGTGTATGTAGTACATATAGTTACATAGTTACATAGTGTATGTAGTACATATAGTTACATAGTTACATAGTGTATGTAGTACATATACTTACATAGTTACATAGTTACATAGTTACATAGTGTATGTAGTACATATAGTTACATAGTTACATAGTTACATAGTTACATAGTGTATGTAGTACATATAGTTACATAGTTACATAGTGTATGTAGTACATATAGTTACATAGTTACATAGTTACATAGTGTATGTAGTACATATAGTTACATAGTTACATAGTTACACAGTTACACCGTTACATAGTGTATGTCATACATATAGTTACATAGTTACATAGTTACATAGTGTATGTAATACATACAGTTACATAGTTACATAATGTTACATAGTTACATAGTTACATAATTACATAGTTACATACTGTTACATAGTTACATAGTTACATAGTTACATAGTTACATACTGTTACATAATTACATACTGTTACATAATATGTTGTGCCATTTTGGACAAAGCCTTCTCACATAGAGCCCTGGTCAAAAGTACTATACAGGGAATTGGGTTCCGTTTGGGACACAGGCCCAGAACACAGGCCCAGAACACAGGCCCAGAACACAGGCCCAGAACACAGGCCCAGAACAGAGGCCCAGAACACAGGCCCAGGACACAGGCCCAGAACACAGGCCCAGGACACAGGCCCAGAACACAGGCCCAGAACACAGGCCCAGAACACAGGCCCAGAACACAGGCCCAGGACACAGGCCCAGAACACAGGCCCAGAACACAGGCCCAGAACACAGGCCCAGAACACAGGCCAAGAACACTGGCCCTGACCACAGACCCAGAACACAGGCCCAGAACACAGGCCCAGGACACAGGCCCAGGACACAGGCCCAGAACACAGGCCCTGACCACAGGCCCAGGACACAGACCCAGAACACAGGCCCAGACCACAGGCCCTGACCACAGGCCCAGAACACAGGCCCAGAACACAGGCCCAGAACACTGCATCCATACTGCGTTTACACCAGTCTAGCAGTCTCTCATAGGTATCTCACATTTTATGTTCCAAATGCCACTCTATTCCCTATATGGTGCACTACCTTAGACCAGACACTACAAAGGATTGACAGCATATGGCAATGTTCATCCCAAATGGCACCCTATGCCCTACATAGTGCACTACTTTTGACCAAGGACCACACCAACAGATATGCACTGTACACTCTTTGAAAAAATGGTTCTTTGGCTGTCTCCATAGGAGAACCCTTTTTGGTTCCAGGTAAAACCCTTTTGATTCCAGGTAGAACCCTTTTGGTTCCAGGCAGGTAGAACCCTTGTGGTTCCTTGTAGAACCCTATTGTTTCCAGGTAGAACCCTCTTGATTCCAGGCAGGTAGAACCCTTGTGGTTCCATGTAGAACCCTATTGGTACCAGGTAGAACCTATTTGGTTCCAGGTAGAACTCTTTCGGTTCCCGGTAGACCCCTTTTGGGTTCCATATAGGTTCTATATTCACCGGTCAGCAGAATAAACCCTTGGCATTGAATGTTTTGCTTCATTATTGCGCTCTGCGTTTTGAACCTTAACTAAGGTTGAGGAAATAAATAGAGTAACGCAACGCAATTACACTTTCCAGAAGTTCTGTTGGCGAATGATAATATTTACCTCATATCTTTAATGTTAAAATATGTGCTTGCCTCCTCTTCTCTTTTCAACTCAGTTATTGGAACCAGTGGCTTCAGCCCAAGACAAACACAGCAGTTCTCCTCACAGATTTACCCTTCCAAGTAAGGTTTCTTTTCTTTTGCTTCAGAAAGTAAACAGAAGTCAACTTCATTGGGTTCCTTTAATTAGATCCTGCTGCGAGATGTGGAGGTTTTTCTACCTGCTTTGTTTGCCTGGATGTCTGCAGCACTTACAAACTTGTTGTAATTATTATCTTGCAAAAAATATATATATATTTTTGTGATTTCTCATTGTTTTGTAGTGTGTACCAGTTCAGGCGATGGCTACTTCTCTCTTTGCGGGCTTCGGCCCACTTTTTAAAATTATATAGCAGAATCACAAAGAATTTGTCAGTGAACAAACTGTGTTATGATTTTGTGAGTAAAATATGTTAATTTCTTTCTTTCTTTCTTCCTCTCTCTCTCTCTCTCTTATTTTTCTATTTTTTTTCTCTCTCTCTCTCTCTCTCTTTCTCTCTCTCTCTCTCTCTCTCTCTCTTCTTTTTCTATTTTTTTTTCTCTCTCTCTCTCTTCTTTTTCTATTTTTTTCTCTCTCTCTCTCTCTCTCTCTTCTTTTTCTAATTTTCTCTCTCTCTCTCTCTCTCTCTCTCTCTCTTCTCCTTGTTTCTTTTCTGAAATAGCAGACCGTATCCACATATTCTCCCTACTCCTTCATCCCAAAATATGTCTGCGTACGGTCAGACACAGTACACCACAGGAATGCAGCAGGCCGCAGCCTATGCTAGCTACCCCCAGCCTGGACAACCCTACGGGATCCCTGCCTACGGTAAGCACAGGCCAATCCTATGCCTCTGAACAACGAGCTGTATGGATGTACTCATCAAGACAGAGATATATCTACATTACATGGAGATACCTTATTGACTGAAATACATGTAGATATGTATATAGATATGTATTCTGTATACTGTATATACTATCATTATGGTAAACACAGGCCAACCTCATGCCAATCTGGATTATATTTACTATATCTAAAATACATGGAGATACCCATGTGTATATATATATATATATATATATATATATATATATATCATCCCCCATTTGTATTAATTAGAGATACTGTATAGATGTATTAATTAGAGATACAGTATAGTTGTATTAATTAAAGATACATTATAGATGTATTAATTAGAGATACATTATAGATGTATTAATTAAAGATACAGTATAGATGTATTAATTAGAGATACAGTATAGATGTATTAATTAAAGATACATTATAGATGTATTAATTAAAGATACAGTATAGATGTATTAATTAGAGATACAGTATAGATGTATTAATTAAAGATACATTATAGATGTATTAATTAAAGATACAGTATAGATGTATTAATTAAAGATACATTATAGATGTATTAATTAGAGATACAGTATAGATGTATTAATTAAAGATACATTATAGATGTATTAATTAAAGATACAGTATAGATGTATTAATTAAAGATACATTATAGATGTATTAATTAAAGATACAGTATAGATGTATTAATTAGAGATACAGTATAGATGTATTAATTAGTTGTATTAATTAAATATACAGTATAGATGTATTAATTAGAGATACAGTATAGATCTATTAATTAGTTGTATTAATTAGAGATACAGTATAGATGTATTAATTAGAGATACAGTATAGATGCACTACTTTATTAAGTTAACTATTCTTCTTTATTTAAAAACAATTAACCAATTCTAATTCAGTTACATTACTACGCTCATTACATAATATGATTATTTACAATTTAGCTAAAGCTGAATTAAGTCCAATATAGTTTGTAGAAGTAACGTAACTGTGGGACTGTCGCCTCTTGGAATTGCTAGTTGCTTTTACAATCCTTCACTTGGGAGGGGGGGAGTGTATTGCAATTAAACGCTTAGCTCAGGACAAATTGTTTGTTCCCACGATAGCTCAAGAACGGGTCCTAGAACATTGCTGAGGCGTTGTTTTGTTGCCTGCACCATATTTCTTCCAAGCTGCAAAATAAAAATAAAAAAATACAAAAATGTGCTTATCAAGCTATTCAGTCAGATGGGAAAAAAAGATTACCGATATAAATTTCAAAAACAAAAAAAACTGGTTTCTTCAGGCACCGTAGGAACAAAACAGCAAAGCACATCACAATGTTGTTTATTAGTCCAGAGTCTTATGAGGGCTTTGACCGCCACAGAATATCCAATATGACCAGGAACTGCACTATATTCCCTATATAGTGCACTACTTTAGACCAGAGCCCTATGGCAGCCTATTCCCTATATAGTGCACTACTTTAGACCAGAGCCCTATGGCACCCTATTCCCTATATAGTGCACTACTTTAGACCAGAGCCCTATGGCACCCTATTCCCTATAGAGTGCACTACTTTAGACCAAAGCCCTATGGCACCCTATTCCCTATATAGTGCACTACTTTAGACCAGAGCCCTATGGCACCCTATTCCCTATATATTGCACTACTTTAGACCAAGGCCCTATGGCACCCTAGTCCCTATATAGTGCACTACTTTCGACCAGGGCCCTATGGCACCCTAGTCCCTATATAGCACAGTACTTTCGACCAAAGCCCTATGGCACCCTATTCCCTATATAGCACACTAGTTTAGACCAGAGACCTATGGCACCCTATTCCCTATATATAGTGCACTACTTTTTGACGAGGGTCTATACTGCCCTCCCAAAAAAAAAAAAAAAAGGCAGTAGCTGCTCATTTGTTCGAAAAATGAGTTAATGTAATTTTTGCTACATTAAATACATGTTTAATCACGTGGACAAGTATGCTGCCTCTTTTGTGTTCAGGAGTAAATGGGGGGGTCATGTTAGCAGTAACAGTAAATGGGGGGTCATGTTAGCAGTAACAGTAAATGGGGGGTCATGTTAGCAGTAACAGTAAATGGGGGGTCATGTTAGCAGTAACAGTAAATGGGGGGTCATGTTAGTCATGTTAACAGTAAATGGGGGTCATGTTAGCAGTAACAGTAAATGGGGGTCATGTTAGCAGTAACAGTAAATGGGGGTCATGTTAGCAGTAACAGTAAATGGGGGGTCATGTTAGCAGTAACAGTAAATGGGGGGTCATGTTAGCAGTAACAGTAAATGGGGGGTCATGTTAGCAGTAACAGTAAATGGGGGGTCATGTTAGCAGTAACAGTAAATGGGGGGTCATGTTAGCAGTAACAGTAAATGGGGGGTCATGTTAGCAGTAACAGTAAATGGGGGTCATGTTAGCAGTAACAGTAAATGGGGGTCATGTTAGCAGTAACAGTAAATGGGGGGTCATGTTAGCAGTAACAGTAAATGGGGGTCATGTTAGCAGTAACAGTAAATGGGGGTCATGTTAGCAGTAACAGTAAATGGGGGTCATGTTAGCAGTAACAGTAAATGGGGGTCATGTTAGCAGTAACAGTAAATGGGGGGTCATGTTAGCAGTAACAGTAAATGGGGGTCATGTTAGCAGTAACAGTAAATGGGGGTCATGTTAGCAGTAACAGTAAATGGGGGTCATGTTAGCAGTAACAGTAAATGGGGGGTCATGTTAGCAGTAACAGTAAATGGGGGTCGTGTTAGCAGTAACAGTAAATGGGGTGTTAGCAGTAACAGTAAATAGCGTGTTAGCAGTAACAGTAAATGGGGGTCGTGTTAGCAGTAACAGTAAATGGGGGTCGTGTTAGCAGTAACAGTAAATGGGGGTCATGTTAGCAGTAACAGTAAATGGGGGTCATGTTAGCAGTAACAGTAAATGGGGGTCATGTTAGCAGTAACAGTAAATGGGGGTCATGTTAGCAGTAACAGTAAATGCGGAGGGGGTCATGTTAGCAGTAACAGTAAATGGGGGGTCATGTTAGCAGTAACAGTAAATGGGGGTCATGTTAGCAGTAACAGTAAATGGGGGTCATGTTAGCAGTAACAGTAAATGGGTTAGGTCATGTTAGCAGTAACAGTAAATGGGGGGTCATGTTAGCAGTAACAGTAAATGGGGGGTGTTAGCAGTAACAGTAAATGGGGGTCATGTTAGCAGTAACAGTAAATGGGGGGTCATGTTAGCAGTAACAGTAAATGGGGGTCATGTTAGCAGTAACAGTAAATGGGGGTCATGTTAGCAGTAACAGTAAATGGGGGTCATGTTAGCAGTAACAGTAAATGGGGGTCATGTTAGCAGTAACAGTAAATGGGGGGTCATGTTAGCAGTAACAGTAAATGGGGGTCATGTTAGCAGTAACAGTAAATGGGGGTCATGTTAGCAGTAACAGTAAATGGGGGGTCATGTTAGCAGTAACAGTAAATGGGGGTCATGTTAGCAGTAACAGTAAATGGGGGTCATGTTAGCAGTAACAGTAAATGGGGGTCATGTTAGCAGTAACAGTAAATGGGGGTCATGTTAGCAGTAACAGTAAATGGGGGTCATGTTAGCAGTAACAGTAAATGGGGGTCATGTTAGCAGTAACAGTAAATGGGGGTCATGTTAGCAGTAACAGTAAATGGGGGGTCATGTTAGCAGTAACAGTAAATGGGGGTCATGTTAGCAGTAACAGTAAATGGGGGGTCATGTTAGCAGTAACAGTAAATGGGGGTCATGTTAGCAGTAACAGTAAATGGGGGTCATGTTAGCAGTAACAGTAAATGGGGGTCATGTTAGCAGTAACAGTAAATGGGGGTCATGTTAGCAGTAACAGTAAATGGGGGTCATGTTAGCAGTAACAGTAAATGGGGGTCATGTTAGCAGTAACAGTAAATGGGGGTCATGTTAGCAGTAACAGTAAATGGGGGTCATGTTAGCAGTAACAGTAAATGGGGGGTCATGTTAGCAGTAACAGTAAATGGGGGTCATGTTAGCAGTAACAGTAAATGGGGGTCATGTTAGCAGTAACAGTAAATGGGGGGTCATGTTAGCAGTAACAGTAAATGGGGGTCATGTTAGCAGTAACAGTAAATGGGGGTCATGTTAGCAGTAACAGTAAATGGGGGTCATGTTAGCAGTAACAGTAAATGGGGGGTCATGTTAGCAGTAACAGTAAATGGGGGTCATGTTAGCAGTAACAGTAAATGGGGGTCATGTTAGCAGTAACAGTAAATGGGGGTCATGTTAGCAGTAACAGTAAATGGGGGTCATGTTAGCAGTAACAGTAAATGGGGGTCAGTAACAGTAAATAGCAGTAACAGTAAATGGGGGTCATGTTAGCAGTAACAGTAAATGGGGGTCATGTTAGCAGTAACAGTAAATGGGGGTCATGTTAGCAGTAACAGTAAATGGGGGTCATGTTAGCAGTAACAGTAAATGGGGGGTCATGTTAGCAGTAACAGTAAATGGGGGGTCATGTTAGCAGTAACAGTAAATAGCAGTAACAGGGGGTCATGTTAGCAGTAACAGTAAATGGGGGTCATGTTAGCAGTAACAGTAAATGGGGGTCATGTTAGCAGTAACAGTAAATGGGGGTCATGTTAGCAGTAACAGTAAATGGGGGGTCATGTTAGCAGTAACAGTAAATGGGGGGTCATGTTAGCAGTAACAGTAAATGGGGGTCATGTTAGCAGTAACAGTAAATGGGGGTCATGTTAGCAGTAACAGTAAATGGGGGTCATGTTAGCAGTAACAGTAAATGGGGGTCATGTTAGCAGTAACAGTAAATGGGGGTCATGTTAGCAGTAACAGTAAATGGGGGTCATGTTAGCAGTAACAGTAAATGGGGGGTCATGTTAGCAGTAACAGTAAATGGGGGTCATGTTAGCAGTAACAGTAAATGGGGGTCATGTTAGCAGTAACAGTAAATGGGGGGTCATGTTAGCAGTAACAGTAAATGGGGGTCATGTTAGCAGTAACAGTAAATGGGGGTCATGTTAGCAGTAACAGTAAATGGGGGGTCATGTTAGCAGTAACAGTAAATGGGGGTCATGTTAGCAGTAACAGTAAATGGGGGGTCATGTTAGCAGTAACAGTAAATGGGGGTCATGTTAGCAGTAACAGTAAATGGGGGGTCATGTTAGCAGTAACAGTAAATGGGGGTCATGTTAGCAGTAACAGTAAATGGGGGTCATGTTAGCAGTAACAGTAAATGTCATGGTAAATGGGGGTCATGTTAGCAGTAACAGTAAATGGGGGTCATGTTAGCAGTAACAGTAAATGGGGGGTCATGTTAGCAGTAACAGTAAATGGGGGTCATGTTAGCAGTAACAGTAAATGGGGGTCATGTTAGCAGTAACAGTAAATGGGGGTCATGTTAGCAGTAACAGTAAATGGGGGGTCATGTTAGCAGTAACAGTAAATGGGGGTCATGTTAGCAGTAACAGTAAATGGGGGTCATGTTAGCAGTAACAGTAAATGGGGGTCATGTTAGTAACAGTAAAGTAACAGTAAATGGGGGTCATGTTAGCAGTAACAGTAAATGGGGGTCATGTTAGCAGTAACAGTAAATGGGGGTCATGTTAGCAGTAACAGTAAATGGGGGTCATGTTAGCAGTAACAGTAAATGGGGGTCATGTTAGCAGTAACAGTAAATGGGGGTCATGTTAGCAGTAACAGTAAATGGGGGTCATGTTAGCAGTAACAGTAAATGGGGGTCATGTTAGCAGTAACAGTAAATGGGGGTCATGTTAGCAGTAACAGTAAATGGGGGTCATGTTAGCAGTAACAGTAAATGGGGGTCATGTTAGCAGTAACAGTAAATGGGGGGTCATGTTAGCAGTAACAGTAAATGGGGGTCATGTTAGCAGGGTCATGTAAATAGTCATGTTAGTAACAGTAAATGGGGGGTCATGTTAGCAGTAACAGTAAATGGGGGTCATGTTAGCAGTAACAGTAAATGGGGGTCATGTTAGCAGTAACAGTAAATGGGGGGTCATGTTAGCAGTAACAGTAAATGGGGGTCATGTTAGCAGTAACAGTAAATGGGGGTCATGTTAGCAGTAACAGTAAATGGGGGGTCATGTTAGCAGTAACAGTAAATGGGGGTCATGTTAGCAGTAACAGTAAATGGGGGTCATGTTAGCAGTAACAGTAAATGGGGGGTCATGTTAGCAGTAACAGTAAATGGGGGTCATGTTAGCAGTAACAGTAAATGGGGTCATGTTAGCAGTAACAGTAAATGGGGGTCATGTTAGCAGTAACAGTAAATGGGGGGTCATGTTAGCAGTAACAGTAAATGGGGGTCATGTTAGCAGTAACAGTAAATGGGGGTCATGTTAGCAGTAACAGTAAATGGGGGTCATGTTAGCAGTAACAGTAGTAAATGGGGGTCATGTTAGCAGTAACAGTAAATGGGGGTCATGTTAGCAGTAACAGTAAATGGGGGTCATGTTAGCAGTAACAGTAAATGGGGTCATGTTAGCAGTAACAGTAAATGGGGGTCATGTTAGCAGTAACAGTAAATGGGGGTCATGTTAGCAGTAACAGTAAATGGGGGTCATGTTAGCAGTAACAGTAAATGGGGGTCATGTTAGCAGTAACAGTAAATGGGGGGTCATGTTAGCAGTAACAGTAAATGGGGGGTCATGTTAGCAGTAACAGTAAATGGGGGTCATGTTAGCAGTAACAGTAAATGGGGGTCATGTTAGCAGTAACAGTAAATGGGGGTCATGTTAGCAGTAACAGTAAATGGGGGTCATGTTAGCAGTAACAGTAAATGGGGGTCATGTTAGCAGTAACAGTAAATGGGGGTCATGTTAGCAGTAACAGTAAATGGGGGTCATGTTAGCAGTAACAGTAAATGGGGGTCATGTTAGCAGTAACAGTAAATGGGGGTCATGTTAGCAGTAACAGTAAATGGGGGTCATGTTAGCAGTAACAGTAAATGGGGGTCATGTTAGCAGTAACAGTCATGTTAGCAGTAACAGTAAATGGGGGGTCATGTTAGCAGTAACAGTAAATGGGGGTCATGTTAGCAGTAACAGTAAATGGGGGTCATGTTAGCAGTAACAGTAAATGGGGGTCATGTTAGCAGTAACAGTAAATGGGGGGTCATGTTAGCAGTAACAGTAAATGGGGGTCATGTTAGCAGTAACAGTAAATGGGGGGTCATGTTAGCAGTAACAGTAAATGGGGGTCATGTTAGCAGTAACAGTAAATGGGGGTCATGTTAGCAGTAACAGTAAATGGGGGTCATGTTAGCAGTAACAGTAAATGGGGGTCATGTTAGCAGTAACAGTAAATGGGGGGTCATGTTAGCAGTAACAGTAAATGGGGGTCATGTTAGCAGTAACAGTAAATGGGGGGTCATGTTAGCAGTAACAGTAAATGGGGGTCATGTTAGCAGTAACAGTAAATGGGGGTCATGTTAGCAGTAACAGTAAATGGGGGTCATGTTAGCAGTAACAGTAAATGGGGGGGGGTAACAGTCATGTTAGCAGTAACAGTAAATGGGGGTCATGTTAGCAGTAACAGTAAATGGGGGGTCATGTTAGCAGTAACAGTAAATGGGGGTCATGTTAGCAGTAACAGTAAATGGGGGGTCATGTTAGCAGTAACAGTAAATGGGGGTCATGTTAGCAGTAACAGTAAATGGGGGTCATGTTAGCAGTAACAGTAAATGGGGGGTCATGTTAGCAGTAACAGTAAATGGGGGGTCATGTTAGCAGTAACAGTAAATGGGGGGTCATGTTAACATTAACTGTATAAAGATTCTGTGAAACCCAAAGGTAAATAAAATATATTTTTCTCATTTCAATCTATGTGCAGCTGTTGCCTTTTCGCTTGGTAGGGCAGTATAGACCCTGGTCTAAAAGTAGTGCACTATATAGGGAATAGTGTGCCATAGGGCCCTGGTCTAAAAGTAGTGCACAATATATAGGGAATAGTGTGCCATAGGGCCATGGTCTAAAAGTAGTGCACAATACATAGGGAATAGGGTGTCATAGGGCCATGGTCTAAAAGTAGTGCACAATATATAGGGAATAGGGTGCCATAGGGCCCTGGTCTAAAAGTAGTGCACAATACATAGGGAATAGGGTGTCATAGGACCCTGGTCTAAAAGTAGTGCACAATATATAGGGAATAGGGTGCCATAGGGCCCTGGTCTAAAAGTAGTGCACAATATATAGGGAATAGGGTGTCATAGGGCTCTGGTCTAAAAGTAGTGCACAATATATAGGGAATAGGGTGTCATAGGGCTCTGGTCTAAAAGTAGTGCACAATATATAGGGAATAGGGTGTCATAGGGCTCTGGTCTAAAAGTAGTGCACAATATATAGGGAATAGGGTGTCATAGGGCTCTGGTCTAAAAGTAGTGCACAATATATAGGGAATAGGGTGTCATAGGGCTCTGGTCTAAAAGTAGTGCACAATATATAGGGAATAGGGTGTCATAGGGCTCTGGTCTAAAAGTAGTGCACAATATATAGGGAATAGGGTGTCATAGGGCTCTGGTCTAAAAGTAGTGCACAATATATAGGGAATAGGGTGTCATAGGGCTCTGGTCTAAAAGTAGTGCACAATATATAGGGAATAGGGTGCCATAGGGCTCTGGTCTAAAAGTAGTGCACAATATATAGGGAATAGGGTGTCATAGGGCTCTGGTCTAAAAGTAGTGCACAATATATAGGGAATAGGGTGTCATAGGGCTCTGGTCTAAAAGTAGTGCACAATATTTAGGGAATAGGGTGCCATAGGGCCCTGGTCTAAAAGTAGTGCACAATATATAGGGAATAGGGTGCCATAGGGCCCTGGTCTAAAAGTAGTGCACAATATATAGGGAATAGGGTGCCATAGGGCTCTGGTCTAAAAGTAGTGCACAATATATAGGGAATAGGGTGCCATAGGGCCATGGTCTAAAAGTAGTGCACAATATATAGGGAATAGGGTGTCATAGGGCTCTGGTCTAAAAGTAGTGCACAATATATAGGGAATAGGGTGCCATAGGGCCATGGTCTAAAAGTAGTGCACAATATATAGGGAATAGGGTGTCATAGGGCCATGGTCTAAAAGTAGTGCACAATATATAGGGAATAGGGTGTCATAGGGCTCTGGTCTAAAAGTAGTGCACAATATATAGGGAATAGGGTGTCATAGGGCCCTGGTCTAAAAGTAGTGCACAATATATAGGGAATAGGGTGTCATAGGGCTCTGGTCTAAAAGTAGTGCACAATATATAGGGAATAGGGTGCCATAGGGCCCTGGTCTAAAAGTAGTGCACAATATATAGGGAATAGGGTGTCATAGGGCTCTGGTCTAAAAGTAGTGCACAATATATAGGGAATAGGGTGCCATAGGACCCTGGTCTAAAAGTAGTGCACAATATATAGGGAATAGGGTGCCATAGACCCTGGTCTAAAAGTAGTGCACAATATATAGGGAATAGGGTGCCATAGGACCCTGGTCTAAAAGTAGTGCACAATATTTACATTTACATTTAAGTCATTTAGCAGACGCTCACAATATATAGGGAATAGGGTGCCATAGGGCCATGGTCTAAAAGTAGTGCACAATATATAGGGAATAGGGTGCCATAGGGCCCTGGTCTAAAAGTAGTGCACAATATATAGGGAATAGGGTGTCATAGGGCCATGGTCTAAAAGTAGTGCACAATATATAGGGAATAGGGTGTCATAGGGCTCTGGTCTAAAAGTAGTGCACAATATATAGGGAATAGGGTGTCATAGGGCTCTGGACTAAAAGTAGTGCACAATATTTAGGGAATAGGGTGCCATAGGGCCCTGGACTAAAGTAGTGCACTACATAGGGAATAGGGTGCCACTTGAGAGACACATACAGTGTTTGTTCGAGTGGTAGCGAGTAGCTAACAAACGTGCCGTTGCGTAGGAAATATGTTGGGCCTGATCCACATCAGCGAAGGGCCGTTTACTAATAACAAACAAGTGCGTTCTGTTTTTATTACTTATGTGCAATTGGTAGAGATCGCCCATCTTTCACACATTGAAACGTACAGCTTTACTATGTGAGCTCTCGAGTGACGCAGCGGTCTAAGGCACGGCATTTCAGTGCTAGAGGTGTCACTACAGACCATGGTTTGATTCCAGGCTGTATCACAGTGGTCTAAGGGCACTGCATCTCAGTGCTAGAGGCGTCACTACAGACCATGGTTTGATTCCAGGCTGTATCACAGCGGTCTAAGGCACTGAATCTCAGTGCTAGAGGCGTCACTACAGACCCTGGTTTGATTCCAGGCTGTATCACAGTGGTCTAAGGGCACTGCATCTCAGTGCTAGAGGCGTCACTACAGACCCTGGTTTGATTCCAGGCTGTATCACAGTGGTCTAAGGGCACTGCATCTCAGTGCTAGAGGCGTCACTACAGACCCTGGTTTGATTCCAGGCTGTGTCATTAACAGCTTAGGAGTCCCGTAGGGCGGCGCACAATTAGCTCCGGGTTTGGGTTTGGCTGTGGTAGACCGTCATTTTAAATAATAATTTGTTCATAACTGACTTGCCTAGTTTAAATAAAGGTTCATAAATAAAACATGTACGTCATATTTCTTGTATAAGTGTCGTATAAATTCAATCTGTTAATTTTTAAACCACCAAACTACCTTTGATTCCAAAGTGTGGATAAATGACTGTATCAGTGAAGCAGTTATAA
This sequence comes from Oncorhynchus masou masou, assembly GCF_036934945.1. NCBI lineage: Eukaryota > Metazoa > Chordata > Actinopteri > Salmoniformes > Salmonidae > Oncorhynchus > Oncorhynchus masou. Next base: position 94,791 of record NW_027000016.1, read on the forward strand.
CACTTACTAGCAAAATTGTTAAAACACATAAACTACTATTAAAATCTCAAGTTATCAAAGATAAAAAAATAAAAAATACTAATATAGAAAAATAGTACTATATTTACTATATTTATTAGCATTTAATAAAATACTCAATTGAGTCTGACAGCAGTGAATTGTGTGTGCATCAAACCGACGTAGTGTCACTAACTGATTCGGGTTCATTATGGGCAGGCATAAAGACAGAGGGGGGACTGAGCCAGTCTCAATCCCCGGGACAGACAGGCTTCCTCAGCTACAGCTCTGGTTTCACCACCCCTCAGACGGGTCAGGCTCCATACAGCTATCAGATGCAAGGTGAGGAACAAAGATAATCATTTAGTGTACTGTAATCTACTCATATTTGTCTCCTCTCACGTTTCCTCAATTCCTCACCTCCTCTCCTCACCTCCTCTCCTCAACTCCTCTCCACAACTCCACTTCTCACCTCCTCTGCTCACCTCCTCTCCACAACTCCACTCCTCACCTCCACGCCTCCTCTCCTCAAATCCTCTCCTCAACTCCTCTCCTGAACTCCTCTCCTCACCTCCTCTCCCCAACTCCTCTCCTCACCTCCTCTCCTCAACTCTAATCCACACCTCCTCTCCTCACCTCCTCTCCTCACCTCCTCTCCTCAACTCTAATCCACACCTCCTCTCCTAAACCTCCTCTCCTCAACTCTATTCCACACCTCCTCTCCTCAACTCCTCTCCTCTCCGATCCTACGATCCTCAATACCTCTCCTAACCTCCTCTCATCACGTACGATCCTCAACACCTCTCCTAACCTCCTCTCATCACCTCTATTCCACACCTCCTCGCCTCACCTCCGATCCTCAACTCCTTTCCACACCTCCTCTCCTCACCTCCGATCCTCATCTCCTCTCCTAACCTCCTCTCCTCAACTCTATTCCACACCTCCTCTTCTCACCTCCTTTCCACACCTCCTCTCCTCAACTCCTCAACTCCTAAACTCCTCTCCTCACCTCCTTTCCACACCTCCTCTCCTTACCTCTTCTCCTCACCTCCTCTCCTCTCCTCACCTCTTCTCCTCACCTCCTCTCCTCACCTCCTCTCCACACCTCCACTCCTCACCTCCTCTCCTCACCTCCTTTCCACACCTCCTCTCCTAATCTCCTCTCCTCACATCCTTTCCACACCTCCTCACCTGTTCTCCTCACCTCCTCAACTCCTCTCTTCCTCCCCACTCCTCAATTCCTCTCCTCAACTCCTATCCTCAAATCCTCTCCTCACATCCTCTCCTCACCTCCTCTTCTCACCTCCGAGCCTCTCCTCTCTGATCTTCCTCTCCTTTCTGATCTTCCTCTCCTCTCTTCACCTCCTTTCCTCACCACCTCACCTCCTCTCCTCACCTCCTCAACTCCTCTCTTCCTCTCCACTCCTCAATTTCTCTCCTTACCTCCTATCCTCAATTCCTCACCTCACCTCCTTACTTCCCCTCAACTCTTCTCTTCACCTCCTCTCGTAACTTATCTTTCCCTCCTCTCCTCACCTCCTCTCCTTTCCCCCACTCATTATCTCCTCTCCTCACCTCCTCTCCTAACCTCCTCTCCTCCTCCTTAACTCACCTTCTCACCTCCTCTCCTAGCCTGGCTAACCAGAGCTAACTGTAGCCCATCAGCCTGGCTAACCAGAGCTAACTGTAGCTCATCAGCCTGGCTAACCAGAGCTAACTGTAGCCTATCAGGCTGGCTAACCATAGCTAACTGTAGCCTATCAGGCTGGCTAACCATAGCTAACTGTAGCCTATCAGCCTGGCTAACCAGAGCTAACTGTAGCCTATCAGGCTGGCTAACCATAGCTAACTGTAGCCTATCAGGCTGGCTAACCATAGCTAACTGTAGCCTATCAGCCTGGCTAACCAGAGCTAACTGTAGCCTATCAGGCTGGCTAACCATAGCTAACTGTAGCCTATCAGGCTGGCTAACCATAGCTAACTGTAGCCTATCAGCCTGGCTAACCAGAGCTAACTGTAGCCTATCAGGCTGGCTAACCAGAGCTAACTGTAGCCCATCAGCCTGGCTAACCAGAGCTAACTGTAGCCTATCAGGCTGGCTAACCATAGCTAACTGTAGCCTATCAGGCTGGCTAACCATAGCTAACTGTAGCCTATCACCCTTGCTAACCAGAGCTAACTGTAGCCTATCAGGCTGGCTAACCAGAGCTAACTGTAGCCCATCAGGCTGGCTAACCAGAGCTAACTGTAGCCTATCAGGCTGGCTAACCAGAGCTAACTGTAGCCTATCAGCCTGGCTAACCATAGCTAACTGTAGCCTATCAGCCTGGCTAACCTCAGCCTTGCTAAATCTCTATTTAATCTTTCTATAAAGTGTTTTCGTACGCAATCAGACATGTTTCTTTGTGAGAAGACTTTGGGATGTCTTTGGGATGTCTCATGGTCTGACAAACACCACTGTAGCTCATCCACCTTCAGCTGCAGATGCATTGGATTGAGACTCATGCAGAGATCTCCAGCTTAAACTGACTGATTTTGATGTGGGATTTTTTGATTATATGTTTGTCTGTGGCAAGAACTGAAAATGGTTGTCTAGCAATGATCAACAACCAATTTGACAGAGCTTGAAGATTTTTTGAAAATAATACCTAGAAAGACTCACAGTTGTAATTGCTGCCAAACGTGTTCTACAGAGTATTCACTCAGGGGTGTGTATATCGGTATTCATTTTCAATACATTTGCAAGCATTTCTAAGAACCTGTTTTCACTTTGTCATTATGGGGTATTGTGATGTCATTATGGGGTATTGTGATGTCATTATGGGGTTATTGTGATGTCATTATGGGGTACTGTGCTGTCATTATAGGGTATTGTGTGTAGCTTGGTGAGAAAAGTTTGGATTCAGGCTGAAACACAACAAAATGTGTAATAAGTCAAGAGATGTGAATAGTTTCTGAAGGCAGTGAATCAGCTCTGGCTGTAAGCTCTGTGTCTCCACTGAATAACGTGTGGAAGTAGAAACATCTCCACATGTTGATGAAAAACCTCCAGAGCATCTCACAATAAATAAGGCCAAAAGAACAGCAGATGTGTGGAGCGGCCAGGGGAAGCCTCTTTTCCACACCTCTTAACCAAATACTACATGCCTGCCTGCCTGCCTGCCTGCCTGCCTACTCTCTGCTGTACAGCTCTACAGCCTAGAGAGAGAGAGAGAGAGAGAGAGAGAGAGAGAGAGAGAGAGAGAGAGATGTTTCTCTCTGTACTAGTGTCTCTACTAGGGTCTCTACTATGGTCTCTACTATCTCTACTAGGGTCTCTACTAGGGTCTCTACTATCTCTACTAGGGTCTCTACTATGGTCTCTACTAGGTTCTCTACTAGTGTCTCTACTAGTGTCTCCAATAGGGTCTCTATGAGGGTCTCTAATAGGGTCTCTACTAGGGTCTCTACTATCTCTACTAGTGTCTCCACTAGTGTCTCTCCTAGGGTCTCTACTAGGGTCTCTACTAGTGTCTCTACTAGGGTCTCTACTATCTCTACTAGTGTCTCTACTAGGGTCTCTACTAGGGACTCTACTAGGGTCTCTACTATCTCTACTAGTGTCTCCACTAGTGTCTCTCCTAGGGTCTCTACTAGGGTCTCTACTAGTGTCTCTACTAGGGTCTCTACTATCTCTACTAGTGTCTCTACTAGGGTCTCTACTAGGGACTCTACTAGGGTCTCTACTATCTCTACTAGGGTCTCTACTATCTCTACTAGGGTCTCTACTAGGGTCTCTACTAGTGTCTCTACTAGGGTCTCTACTAGGGGCTCTACTAGGGGCTCTACTATTTCTCCCAGGGTCTCTACTATCTCTACTCGTGTCTCTACTAGGGTCTCTAATAGGGTCTCTTCTAGTGTCTCTACTAGGGTCTCTAATAGGGTCTCTACTAGGGTCTCTAATAGGGGCTCCACTAGTGTCTCTACTAGGGTCTCTAATAGGGGCTCTACTAGTGTCTCTACTAGTGTCTCTAATAGGGTCTCCATTAGTGTCTCTAATAGTGTCTCTACTAGTGTCTCTACTAGGGTCTCTAATAGGGGCTCTACTAGTGTCTCTACTAGGGGCTCTAATAGGGGCTCTACTAGTGTCTCTACTAGGGTCTCTAATAGGGGCTCTACTAGTGTCTCTACTAGGGTCTCTAATAGGGGCTCTACTAGTGTCTCTACTAGGGTCTCTAATAGGGTCTCCATTAGTGTCTCTACTAGTGTCTCTACTAGGGTCGGTTAGCTGCTCAGATAGCAGATGTTTGAAGTTGGTGAGAGAGATAAAAGTCTCCAACCTCAGGGATTTTTGTATACTGTAGTATACTGTAGAATACTGTAGAATACTATACTACACACAGTAGAGTCCCTTGATTGTGTGTAGTACTTACTAAATAATGTTGTAGTATACTGTAGAATAGTATACCTTATACTTATAAAAATAAAATTTAAAAAAACAATCTATTAAATACTGCAATACTGTAATGCTGCAAAAAAACACTACAGTCGACCAAAAAACACTACAGTCCCCAAAAAACATTACAGTCCCCCAAAAAACACTACAGTCCCCAAAAAACATTACAGTCCCCCCAAAAAACACTACAGTCCCCCCAAAAAACACTACAGTCCCCCAAAAAAACACTACAGTCCCCAAAAAACACTACAGTCCCCAAAAAACACTACAGTCCCCCAAAAAAACACGACAGTCCCCCCCAAAAACACGACAGTCCCCCCAAAAAACACTACAGTCCCCCCCCAAAAAACACGACAGTCCCCCCCAAAACACTACAGTCCCCCCAAAAAACACTACAGTCCCCCCAAAAAACACGACAGTCCCCCCAAAAACACTACAGTCCCCCCAAAAAAACACTACAGTCCCCCCAAAAAAACACTACAGTCCCCCAAAAAATACTACAGTCCCCCAAAAACATCACAGTCCCCCAAAAAAACACTACAGTCCCCCCAAAAAACACTACAGTCCCCAAAAAACACTACAGTCCCCCAAAAACACTACAGTCCCCCAAAAAACACTACGGTCCCCAAAAAACACAACAGTCCCCCAAAAAACACTACAGTCCCCAAAAAACACTACAGTCCCCCAAAAACACTACAGTCCCCCAAGAAACACTACAGTCCCCAAAAACCACTACAGTCCCCAAAAAACACTACAGTCCCTCCAAAAAAAACTACAGCCCCCCAAAAACACTACAGTCCCCAAAAAACACTACAGTCGACCAAAAAACACCACAGTCCCCCAAAAATCACTACAGTCCCCCCAAAAACACTACAGTCCACCCAAAAAAACACTATAGTTCCCCCAAAAAACACTACAGTCCCCCAAGAAACACTACAGCCCCCCAAAAAACACTACAGTCCCCAAAAACCACTCAGTCTACCAAAAAACACCACAGTCCCCAAAAAAACATGACAGTCCCCCAAAAAAACACTACAGTCCCCCAAAAAACATGACAGTCCCCCAAAAATACACTACAGTCCCCAAAAAAACATGACAGTCCCCCAAAAATACACTACAGTCCCCAAAAACCACTACAGTCTACCAAAAAACACCACAGTCCCCAAAAAAACATGACAGTCCCCCAAAAATACACTACAGTCCCCAAAAAACACTACAGTCCCCCAAAAAAACATCACAGTCCCCCCAAAATACACTACAGTCCCCAAAAATACACTACAGTCCCCAAAAAACACTACAGTCCCCAAAAAACACGACAGTCCCCAAAAAAACACTACAGTCCCCCAAAAAAACACTACAGTCCCCAAACAAACAATACAGTCCCCCAAAAAACACTACAGTCCCCCCAAAAAACACTACAGTCCCCCAAAAAATCACTACAGTCCCCAAAAAACAATACAGTCCCCCAAAAAACACGACAGTCCCCAAAAAAACACTACAGTCCCCAAAAAACACTACAGTCCCCAAAAACACACTACAGTCCCCAAAAAACACTACAGTCCCCAACAGTCCCCCAAAAAATCACTACAGTCCCCAAAAAACAATACAGTCCCCCAAAAACACAAAAACACTACAGTCCCCCAAAAACACTACAGTCCCCCAAAAAATACTACAGTCCCCCAAAAACACTACAGTCCCCAAAAAACACTACAGTCCCCCAAAAACACTAGTCCCAAAAACACTACAGTCCCCAAAAAGCAATAGTCCCCAAAAACACTACAGTCCCCCAAAAACACTACAGTCCCCCAAAAACACTACAGTCCTCCCAAAAACACTACAGTCCCCAAAAAAGCAATACAGTCCCCCAAAAACACTACAGTCCCCCAAAAAACACTACAGTCCCCAAAAACACTACAGTCCCCAAAAACACGACAGTCCCCAAAAAAACACTACAGTCCCCCAAAAAACACCACAGTCCCCAAAAAAACACTACAGTCCCCAAAAACACTACAGTCCCCAAAAAAACACTACAGTCCCCAAAAACAATACAGTCCCCAAAAACACTACAGTCCCCCAAAACACTACAGTCCCTAAAAACAATACAGTCACCAAAAAACACTACAGTCCCCCAAAAAACAAAACAGTCCCCAAAAAACACTACAGTCCCCCAAAAAACACTACAGTCCCCCAAAAACACTACAGTCCCCCAAAAACACTACAGTCCCCAAAAACACTACAGTCCACCCAAAAAACACTACAGTCCACCCAAAAAACAATACAGTCCCAAAAAACACTACAGTCCCCCAAAAAACACTACAGTCCCCCAAAAACACTACAGTCCCCCAAAAAACACTACAGTCCCCAAAAAACACAACAGTCCCCCAAAAAACACTACAGTCCCCAAAAAACACTACAGTCCTCCAAAAACACTACAGTCCCCCAAGAAACACTACAGTCCCCAAAAACCACTACAGTCCCCATAAAACACTACAGTCCCTCCAAAAAAACCTACAGCCCCCCAAAAAACACTACAGTCGCAAAAAACACTACAGTCGACCAAAAAACACCACAGTCTCCCAAAAAACACTACAGTCCCCCCCCAAAAAACACTACAGTCCACCCAAAAAACACTATAGTTCCCCCAAAAAACACTACAGTCCCCCAAGAAACACTACAGCCCCCAAAAAACACTACAGTCCCCAAAAACCACTACAGTCTACCAAAAAACACCACAGTCCCCCCAAAAAACAAGACAGTCCCCAAAAAAACACTACAGTCCCCCCAAAAAACACTACAGTCCCCAAAAAAACACTACAGTCCCCAAAAAAACACTACAGTCCCCAAAAAAACACTACAGTCCCCAAAAAAACAATACAGTCCCCAAAAAACACTACAGTCCCCCAAAAAAACACTACAGTCCCCAAAAAAACAATACAGTCCCCAAAAAACACTACAGTCCCCCAAAAAAACAATACAGTCCCCAAAAAAACACTACAGTCCCCAAAAAAACACTACAGTCCCCCAAAAACACTACAGTCCCCCAAAAAACACTACAGTCCCCAAAAACACTACAGTCCGCAAAAACACTACAGTCCACCCAAAAACAATACAGTCCCCAAAAAACACTACAGTCCCCCAAAACACACTACAGTCCCCCAACAACACTACAGTCCCCCAAAAAACACTACAGTCCCCAAAAACACACAGTCCCCCAAAACACTACAGTCCCCAAAAAACACTACAGTCCTCCAAAAACACTACAGTCCCCAAGAAACACTACAGTCCCCAAAAACCACTACAGTCCCCAAAAAACACTACAGTCCCTCCAAAAACCTACAGCCCCCCAAAAACACTACAGTCCCCCAAAAACACTACAGTCGACCAAAAAACACCACAGTCTCCCAAAAAACACTACAGTCCCCCCCAAAAACACTACAGTCCACCCAAAAACACTATAGTTCCCCCAAAAACACTACAGTCCCCCAAGAAACACTACAGCCCCCAAAAAACACTACAGTCCCCAAAACCACTACAGTCTACCAAAAACACCACAGTCCCCAAAAAACATGACAGTCCCCAAAATACACTACAGTCCCCAAAAAAACATGACAGTCCCCCAAAAATACACTACAGTCCCCAAAAACCACTACAGTCTACCAAAAAACACCACAGTCCCCAAAAAAACATGACAGTCCCCCAAAAATACACTACAGTCCCCAAAAAACACTACAGTCCCCCAAAAAAACATCACAGTCCCCCCAAAATACACTACAGTCCCCAAAAAATACTACAGTCCCCCCAAAAAACACTACAGTCCCCCCAAAAAACACTACAGTCCCCCAAAATACACTACAGTCCCCAAAAAACACTACAGTCCCCAAAAAACACGACAGTTCCCAAAAACACTACAGTCCCCCCAAAAACACTACAGTCCCCAAAAAACAATACAGTCCCCCAAAAAACACTACAGTCCCCCAAAAAATACTACAGTCTCCCAAAAAACACTACAGTCCCCCCAAAAAACACTACAGTCCCCCAAAAAAACACTACAGTCCCCAAAAAAACAATACAGTCCCCAAAAAACACAACAGTCCCCCAAAAAAACACTACAGTCCCCAAAAAACACTACAGTCCCCCAAAAAACACTACAGTCCCCCCAACTCTACTAGTGTCTCTACTAGTGTCTCTACTAGGGTCTCTACTATCTCTACTAGTGTCTCTACTAGGGTCTCTACTAGGGACTCTACTAGGGTCTCTACTAGTGTCTCTACTAGGGTCTCTACTAGTGTCTCTACTAGGGTCTCTACTATCTCTACTAGTGTCTCTACTAGGGTCTCTACTAGGGTCTCTACTAGGGGCTCTACTAGGGTCTCTACTAGGGTCTCTACTATTTCTCCCAGGGTCTCTACTATCTCTACTCGTGTCTCTACTAGTGTCTCTAATAGGGTCTCTACTAGTGTCTCTACTAGGGTCTCCATTAGGTCTCTACTAGTGTCTCTACTATCTCCACTAGTGTCTAGGGTCTCTACTATCTCTACTAGGGTCTCTACTATCTCTACTAGGGTCTCTACTAGTGTCTCTACTAGGGTCTCTACTAGGGTCTCTACTAGGTCTCTACTAGGGGCTCTACTATTTCTCCCAGGGTCTCTACTATCTCTACTCGTGTCTCTACTAGGGTCTCTAATAGGGTATTCTAGTGTCTCTACTAGGTCTCTAATAGGGTCTCTACTAGGGTCTCTAATAGGGCTCTACTAGTGTCTCTACTAGGGTCTCTAATAGGGGCTCTACTAGTGTCTCTACTAGGGTCTCTAATAGGGTCTCCATTAGTGTCTCTAATAGTGTCTCTACTAGTGTCTCTACTAGGGTCTCTAATAGGGGCTCTACTAGTGTCTCTACTAGGGGCTCTAATAGGGGCTCTACTAGTGTCTCTACTAGGGTCTCTAATAGGGGCTCTACTAGTGTCTCTACTAGGGTCTCTACTATCTCTACTAGTGTCTCTACTAGGGTCTCTACTAGGGACTCTACTAGGTCTCTACTATCTCTACTAGTGTCTCTACTAGTGTCTCTACTAGGGTCTCTACTATCTCTACTAGTGTCTCTACTAGGGTCTCTACTAGGGACTCTACTAGGGTCTCTACTAGTGTCTCTACTAGGGTCTCTACTAGTGTCTCTACTAGGGTCTCTACTATCTCTACTAGTGTCTCTACTAGGGTCTCTACTAGGGTCTCTACTAGGGGCTCTACTAGGGTCTCTACTAGGGTCTCTACTATTTCTCCCAGGGTCTCTACTATCTCTACTCGTGTCTCTACTAGTGTCTCTAATAGGGTCTCTACTAGTGTCTCTACTAGGGTCTCCATTAGGGTCTCTACTAGTGTCTCTACTATCTCCACTAGTGTCTAGGGTCTCTACTATCTCTACTAGGGTCTCTACTATCTCTACTAGGGTCTCTACTAGTGTCTCTACTAGGGTCTCTACTAGGGTCTCTACTAGGGTCTCTACTAGGGGCTCTACTATTTCTCCCAGGGTCTCTACTATCTCTACTCGTGTCTCTACTAGGGTCTCTAATAGGGTATTCTAGTGTCTCTACTAGAGTCTCTAATAGGGTCTCTACTAGGGTCTCTAATAGGGCTCTACTAGTGTCTCTACTAGGGTCTCTAATAGGGGCTCTACTAGTGTCTCTACTAGGGTCTCTAATAGGGTCTCCATTAGTGTCTCTAATAGTGTCTCTACTAGTGTCTCTACTAGGGTCTCTAATAGGGGCTCTACTAGTGTCTCTACTAGGGGGCTCTAATAGGGGCTCTACTAGTGTCTCTACTAGGGTCTCTAATAGGGGCTCTGCTAGTGTCTCTAATAGGGTCTCTAATAGGGGCTCTACTAGTGTCTCTACTAGGGTCTCTAATAGGGTCTCCATTAGTGTCTCTACTAGTGTCTCTACTAGGGTCGGTTAGCTGCTCAGATAGCAGATGCTTGAAGTTCGTGAGGGAGATAAAAGTCTCCAACCTCAGGGATTTTTGTATACTGTAGTATACTGTAGAATACTGTAGAATACTATACTACACACAGTAGAGTCCCTTGATTGTGTGTAGTACTTACTAAATAATGTTGTAGTATACTGTAGAATAGTATACCTTATACTTATAAAAATAACATTTAAAAAAACAATCTATTAAATACTGCAATACTGTAATGCTGCAAAAAACACTACAGTCGACCAAAAACACTACAGTCCCCCAAAAAACACTACAGTCCCCAAAACACATTACAGTCCCCCCAAAAACACTACAGTCCCCCAAAAACACTACAGTCCCCCAAAAACACTACAGTCCCCAAAAACACTACAGTCCCCAAAAACACTACAGTCCCCCCCAAAAAACACGACAGTCCCCCCAAAAACACTACAGTCCCCCAAAAAACACGACAGTCCCCCCAAAAACACTACAGTCCCCCCAAAAAACATGACAGTCCCCCAAAAAACACTACAGTCCCTCCAAAAAAACCTACAGTCCCCAAAAAACAATACAGTCCCCAAAAAACACTACAGTCCCCACAAAAAACAATACAGTCCCCAAAAACACTACAGTCCCCCCAAAAAACACTACAGTCCCTAAAAACACTACAGTCCCCCAAAAACAATACAGTCCACCCAAAAACACTACAGTCCCCCCAAAAACAATACAGTCCCCAAAAACACTACAGTCCCCCCAAAAACACTACAGTCCCCCAAAACACTACAGTCCCCCAAAAACACTACAGTTCCCAAAAACACTACAGTCCACCCAAAAACACTACAGTCCACCCAAAAAACAATACAGTCCCCAAAAACACTACAGTCCCCCCAAAAACACTACAGTCCCCCAAAAACACTACAGTCCCCCAAAAACACTACAGTCCCCAAAAAACACAACAGTCCCCCAAAAACACTACAGTCCCCAAAAACACTACAGTCCTCCAAAAACACTACAGTCCCCAAAACCACTACAGTCCCCAAAAACACTACAGTCCCTCCAAAAAACCACCTACAGCCCCCCAAAAACCACTACAGTCCCCAAAAACACTACAGTCGACCAAACAACACCACAGTCTCCCAAAACACTACAGTCCCCCCCAAAACACTACAGTCCACCCAAAAAACACTATAGTTCCCCCAAAAACACTACAGTCCCCCAAGAAACACTACAGCCCCCAAAAACACTACAGTCCCCAAAAACCACTACAGTCTACCAAAAAACACCACAGTCCCCCAAAAACATGACAGTCCCCCAAAAAACATGACAGTCCCCCAAAATACACTACAGTCCCCAAAAATACACTACAGTCTACCAAAAACACCACAGTCCCCAAAAAACATGACAGTCCCCCGAAAATACACTACAGTCCCCAAAAACACTACAGTCCCCCAAAAACATCACAGTCCCCCAAAATACACTACAGTCCCCAAAAAATACTACAGTCCCCCCAAAAACACTACAGTCCCCCAAAAAACACTACAGTCCCCCAAAATACACTACAGTCCCCAAAAACACTACAGTCCCCAAAAAACATGACAGTTCCCAAAAAACACTACAGTCCCCCAAAAAACACTACAGTCCCCAAAAAACAATACAGTCCCCCAAAAACACTACAGTCCCCCAAAAAATACTACAGTCTCCCAAAAAACACTACAGTCCCCCCAAAAAACACTACAGTCCCCCAAAAAACACTACAGTCCCCAAAAAAACAATACAGTCCCCAAAAAACACAACAGTCCCCCCAAAAAACACTACAGTCCCCAAAAAACACTACAGTCCCCCAAAAAACACTACAGTCCCCCCAAAAAACACTACAGTCCCCAAAAAAGCAATACAGTCCCCAAAAACACTACAGTCCCCCAAAAAACACTACAGTCCCCCAAAAAACACTACAGTCCTCCCAAAAAACACTACAGTCCCCAAAAAAACAATACAGTCCCCAAAAAACACTACAGTCCCCCAAAAAAACACTACAGTCCCCCAAAAAACACTACAGTCCCCCAAAAAATACTACAGTCCCCCAAAAAACACTGCAGTCCCCAAAAAACACTACAGTCCCCCAAAAAAACACTACAGTCCCCCAAAAAACACTACAGTCCCCCAAAAAATACTACAGTCCCCCAAAAAACACTACAGTCCCCAAAAAACACTACAGTCCCCCAAAAAACACTACAGTCCCCCCAAAAAACACTACAGTCCCCAAAAAGCAATACAGTCCCCAAAAAACACTACAGTCCCCCAAAAAACACTACAGTCCCCCAAAAAACACTACAGTCCTCCCAAAAACACTACAGTCCCCAAAAACAATACAGTCCCCAAAAAACACTACAGTCCCCCAAAAACACTACAGTCCCCAAAAACACTACAGTCCCCAAAAACACGACAGTCCCCAAAAAACACTACAGTCCCCCAAAAAACACTACAGTCCCCAAAAAACACTACAGTCCCCAAAAAACACTACAGTCCCCAAAAAACACTACAGTCCCCAAAAACAATACAGTCCCCAAAAACACTACAGTCCCCCAAAAAACACTACAGTCCCTAAAAAACAATACAGTCACCAAAAACACTACAGTCCCCCAAAAACAAAACAGTCCCCAAAAAACACTACAGTCCCCCAAAAAACACTACAGTCCCCCAAAAACACTACAGTCCCCCAAAAACACTACAGTCCCCAAAAACACTACAGTCCACCCAAAAACACTACAGTCCACCCCAAAAACAATACAGTCCCAAAAAACACTACAGTCCCCCAAAAACACTACAGTCCCCCAAAAACACTACAGTCCCCCAAAAACACTACAGTCCCCAAAAACACAACAGTCCCCCAAAAACACTACAGTCCCCAAAAACACTACAGTCCACCCAAAAACACTACAGTCCACCCAAAAAACAATACAGTCCCAAAAAACACTACAGTCCCCCCAAAAACACTACAGTCCCCCAAAAAACACTACAGTCCCCCAAAAAACACTACAGTCCCCAAAAAACACTACAGTCCCCCAAAAAAACAATACAGTCCCCAAAAAAACACTACAGTCCCCCAAAAAAACACTACAGTCCCCCAAAAACACTACAGTCCCCAAAAAACACTACAGTCCCCAAAAAACACTACAGTCCACCCAAAAAACACTACAGTCCACCCAAAAAACAATACAGTCCCCAAAAAACACTACAGTCCCCCCAAAAAACACTACAGTCCCCCAACAACACTACAGTCCCCCAAAACACTACAGTCCCCAAAAAACACAACAGTCCCCCAAAAACACTACAGTCCCCAAAAACACTACAGTCCTCCAAAAACACTACAGTCCCCCAAGAAACACTACAGTCCCCAAAAACCACTACAGTCCCCAAAAACACTACAGTCCCTCCAAAAACCTACAGCCCCCAAAAACACTACAGTCCCCAAAAACACTACAGTCGACCAAAACACCACAGTCTCCCAAAAAACACTACAGTCCCCCCCCAAAAACACTACAGTCCACCCAAAAAACACTATAGTTCCCCCAAAAAACACTACAGTCCCCCAAGAAACACTACAGCCCCCAAAAAACACTACAGTCCCCAAAAACCACTACAGTCTACCAAAAACACCACAGTCCCCCAAAAAACATGACAGTCCCCCAAAAATACACTACAGTCCCCAAAAAAACATGACAGTCCCCCAAAAATACACTACAGTCCCCAAAAACCACTACAGTCTACCAAAAAACACCACAGTCCCCAAAAAAACATGACAGTCCCCCAAAATACACTACAGTCCCCAAAAAACACTACAGTCCCCCAAAAAACATCACAGTCCCCCCAAAATACATACAGTCCCCAAAAAATACTACAGTCCCCCAAAAAACACTACAGTCCCCCAAAAACACTACAGTCCCCAAAATACACTACAGTCCCCAAAAACACTACAGTCCCCAAAAAACACGACAGTTCCCAAAAAACACTACAGTCCCCCAAAAAAACACTACAGTCCCCAAAAAACAATACAGTCCCCAAAAAACACTACAGTCCCCCAAAAAATACTACAGTCTCCCAAAAAACACTACAGTCCCCCAAAAACACTACAGTCCCCCAAAAACACTACAGTCCCCAAAAAACAATACAGTCCCCAAAAAACACAACAGTCCCCCAAAAAAACACTACAGTCCCCAAAAACACTACAGTCCCCCAAAAACACTACAGTCCCCCAAAAAACACTACAGTCCCCAAAAAAGCAATACAGTCCCCAAAAAACACTACAGTCCCCCAAAAAACACTACAGTCCCCCAAAAACACTACAGTCCTCCCAAAAAACACTACAGTCCCCAAAAACAATACAGTCCCCAAAAACACTACAGTCCCCCAAAAACACTACAGTCCCCCAAAAATACTACAGTCCCCCAAAAACACACAGTCCCCAAAAACACTACAGTCCCCAAAAAAACACTACAGTCCCCCAAAAACACTACAGTCCCCCAAAAACACTACAGTCCCTCCAAAAAACCTACAGCCCCCAAAAACACTACAGTCCCCAAAAACACTACAGTCGACCAAAAAACACCACAGTCTCCCAAAACACTACAGTCCCCCCAAAAACACTACAGTCCACCCAAAAAACACTATAGTTCCCCCAAAAACACTACAGTCCCCCAAGAAACACTACAGCCCCCAAAAACACTACAGTCCCCCAAAACCACTACAGTCTACCAAAAACACCACAGTCCCCCAAAAAACACTACAGTCCCCAAAAAACACTACAGTCCTCCAAAAACACTACAGTCCCCC
>NW_027000016.1:115000-135000 GCF_036934945.1 Oncorhynchus masou masou
ACGACAGGGGTTGTCCAGGATCAGGCCAAGGTTCTTAGCGCCTCTGGGAGGAGGACACAATGGAGCAGTCAACCGTGGGATGGCGAGATCATGAACGGGCAGTCCTTCCCCGGGAGGAAGAGCAGCTCCGTCTTGCCGAGGTTCAGCTTGAGGTGGTGATCCGTCATCCACACTGATATGTCTGCCAGACATGCAGAGATGCGAGCCCGCCACCTGGTCATCAGAAGGGGGAAAGGAGAAGATTAATTGTGTGTCGTCTGCATAGCAATGATAGGAGAGACCATGTGAGGTTATGACAGAGCCAAGTGACTTGGTGTATAGCGAGAATAGGAGAGGGCCTAGAACAGAGCCCTGGGGGACACCAGTGGTGAGAGCGCGTGGCAAGGGAGACAGATTCCCGCCACGCTACCTGGTAGGAGCGACCTGTCAGGTAGGACGAACCAAGCGTGGCCGCGCCGGGAGGCTCAACTCGGAGAGGGTGGAGAGGAGGATCTGATGGTTCACAGTACGAAGGCAGCCGATAGGTCTAGAAGGATGAGAGCAGAGGAGAGAGAGTTAGCTTTAGCAGTGCGGAGCGCTCCGTGATACAGAGAAGAGCAGTCTCAGTTGAATGACTAGTCTTGAAACCTGACTGATTTGGATCAAGAAGGTCATTCTGAGAGAGATAGCGGGAGAGCTGGCCAAGGACGGCACGTTCAAGAGTTTTGGAGAGAAAAGAAAGAAGGGATACTGGTCTGTAGTTGTTGACATCGGAGGGTCGAGTGTAGGTTTTTTCCAGAAGGGGGGTGCAACTCCCGCTCTCTTGAAGACGGAAGGACGAGTCAGCGGTCAGGGATGAGTTGATGAGCGAGGTGAGGTAAAGGAGAAGGTCTCCGGAAATGGTCTGGAGAAGAGAGGAGGATAGGGTCAAGCGGGCAGGTTGTTGGGCGGCCGGTCATTACAAGAAGCGAGATTTCATCTGAAGAGAGAGGGGAGAAAGAGGGGTCAGAGTACAGGGTAGGGCAGTGTGAGCAGAACCAGCGGTGTCGTTTGACTTAGCAAACGAGATCGGATGTCGTCGACCTTTCTTTTCAAAATGGTTGACGAAGTCATCTGCAGGGAGGGAGGAGGGGGGTGAGGGGGAGGAGGATTCAGGAGGGGAGGAGAAGGTGGCAAAGAGCTTCCTAGGGTTAGAGGCAGATGCTTGGAATTTAGAGTGGTAGAAAGTGACTTTAGCAGCAGAGTCAGAGGAGGAAAATGTAGAGAGGAGGGAGTGAAAGGATGCCAGGTCCAGGGGAGGCGAGCTTTCCTCCATTTCCGCCGGGCTGCCCGGAGCACTGTTCTGTGAGCTCGCAATGAGTCGTCGAGCCACGGAGTGGAGGAGGACCGACGGCCTGGAGGATAGGGGACATAGAGAGTCAAAGGATGGCAGAAAGGGAAGAGAGGGTTGAGGAGGCAGAATCAGGAGATAGGTTGGAGAAGGTATGAGCAGAGGGAAGAGATAATAGGATGGAAGAGGAGAGAGTAGCGGGGGAGAGAGAGCGAAGGTTGGGACGGCGCGATACCATCCGAGTAGGGGCAGTGTGGGAAGTGTTGGATGGAGAGCGAGAGGGGAAAAGGATACAAGGTAGTGGTCGGAGACTTGGGGGAGTTGCAATGAGGTTAGTGGAAGAACAGCATCTAGTAAAGATGAGGCCGAGCGTATTGCCTGCCTTGTGAGTAGGGGGAAGGTGAGAGGGTGAGGTCAAAAGAGGAGAGGAGTGGAAAGAAGGAGGCAGAGAGGAATGAGTCAAAGGTAGACGGGGAGGTTAAAGTCGCCCAGGACTGTGAGAGAGGTGAGCCGTCCTCAGGAAAGGAGCTTATCAAGGCATCAAGCTCATTGATGAACTCTCCGAGGGAACCTGGAGGGCGATAAATGATAAGGATGTTAAGCTTTGAAAGGGCTGGTAACTGTGACAGCATGGAATTCAAAGGAGGTGATAGACAGATGGGTAAGGGGAGAAAGAGGAGAATGACCAATTGGGAGAGATGAGGATCCCGGTGCCACCACCCCGCTGACCAGAAGCTCTCGGGTGTGTGAGAACACGGACGAAGAGAGAGCAGTGGGAGTAGCAGTGTTATCTGTGGTGATCCATGTTTCCGTCAGTGCCAAGAAGTCGAGGGACTGGAGGGAGGCGTAGGCTGAGATGAACTCTGCCTTGTTGGCCGCAGATCGGCAGTTCCAGAGGCTACCGGAGACCTGGAACTCCACATGGGTCGTGCGCTGGGACCACCAGATTAGGTGGCCGCGGCCACGCGGTGGAGCGTTTGTATGGTCTGTGCAGAGAGGAGAGAACAGGGATAGATAGACACATAGTTGACAGGCTACAGAAGGGGCTACGCTAATGCAAAGGAGATTGAATGACAAGTGGACTACACGTCTCGAATGTTCAGAAAGTTAAGCTTACGTAGCAAGAATCTTATTGACTAAAATGATTGAAATGATACAGTACTGCTGGAGTAGGCTAGCTGGCAGTGGCTGCGTTGTTGACACTACACTAATCAAGTCATTCCGTCGAGTGTAATAGTTTCTACAGTGCTGTTATTCGGGGGCTAGCTGGCTAGCTAGCAGTGTTGATTACGTTACGTTACGTTAAAAGAACGACAATAGCTGGCAAGCTAACTTGAAAATCGCTCTAGACTACACAATTGTCTTAGATACAAAGACGGCTATGTAGCTAGCTAGCTACGATCAAACAAATCAAACCGTTGTACTGTAATGAAGTGAAATGAAAATGTGATACTACCTGTGGAGCGAAGCGGAATGTTGACCGGGTTGTTGAAGTTAATTGGTAGACGTTGGCTAGTTGTTGGCTAGCTAGCTAGCAGTATCTCTTACGTTAAGGACGACAAATAGCTGGCTAGCTAACCTCGGTAAATTAAGATAATCACTCTAAGTCTACACACTCTAAACTACACAATTATCTTGGATACGAAGACAGCAAAGACAACTATGTAGCTAGCTAACACTACACTAATCGAAGTCGTTCAATTGAGTGTAATAGTTTCTACAGTGCTAGTAGACGGTAGACGTTAGCTAGCTGCTGGGCAGGTAGCAGTGTAGACTACGTTAGACGACCGAAATACGATACTCACGCAATTATCTTTGATACAAAGACGGCTATGTAGCTAGCTAAGAAGAAATTGCTGAGATTAGACAAATCAAACCGTTGTACTATAATGAAATGTAATGGAAATGTAGTGAAAAGTTATACTACTGGGCGGACCGAAGTGTAGATGCTAATCGCCGCCTCCAACCCGAACCGGACCCCACCCCCTGCCCACCAACCCCTGACCACTACTCTCTGACCCCAACCCTGACCACTACCCTCTGACCCCACCCCTGACCACACCCCCTGATCACTACCCCTGACCCCACCCCCTGACCACACCCCCTGACCACTCCCTAACCCCCACCCCCTCCGTCATATATTATTAACTATCATATACCATACACTATCATATACCATACACTATCATATACCATACACTATCATATATTATTAACTATCATATACCATACACTATCATATACCATACACTGTCATATACCATACACTATCATATACCATACACTATCATATACAATACAATATCATATACCATACACTATCATATACCATACACTATCATATATTATTAACTATCATATACCATACACTATCATATATTATTAACTATCATATTCCATACACTATCATATACCATGCACTATCATATGCCACACACTATCATATACCATACACTATCATATATTATTAACTATCATATACCATACACTATCATTTACCATACACTATCATATACCATACACTATCATATACCACACACTATCATATACCATACACATATACCATACACTAATACATACTCATACACTATCATATACCATACACTATCATATACCATACAATTATC
This sequence comes from Oncorhynchus masou masou, assembly GCF_036934945.1. Lineage (NCBI taxonomy): Eukaryota > Metazoa > Chordata > Actinopteri > Salmoniformes > Salmonidae > Oncorhynchus > Oncorhynchus masou. The sequence goes on from NW_027000016.1 coordinate 118,937, forward strand.
AAATATTATTAACTATCATATACCATACACTATCATATACCATACACTATCATATATTATTAACTATCATATACCATACACTATCATATACCATACACTATCATATACCATACACTATCATATATTATTAACTATCATATACCACACTATCATATACCATACACTATCATATACCATACACTATCATGTACCATACACTATCATATACCATACACTATCAAATATTATTAACTATCATATACCATACACTATCATATACCATACACTATCATATATTATTAACTATCATATACCATACACTATCATATACCATACACTATCATATACCATAACTATCATATACCATACACTATCATATACCATACACTATCTATCATATACCATACACTATCATATATTATGAACTATCATATACCATACACTATCATATACTATACACTATCATATACCATACACTATCAAATACTATACACTATCACATACCATACACTATCATATATTATTAACTATCATATACCATACACTATCATATACCATACACTATCATATATTATTAACTATCATATACCATACACTATCATATACCATACACTATCATATACCATACACTATCATATACCATACACTATCATATATTATTAACTATCATATACCATACACTATCATATACCATACACTATCATATACCATACACTATCATATACCATACACTATCATATACCATACACTATCATATACCATACACTATCATATATTATTAACTATCATATACCATACACTATCATATATTATTAACTATCATATACCATACACTATCAATATACCATACACTATCATATACCATACACTATCATATATTATTACACTATCATATACCATACACTATCATATACCATACACTATCATATACCATACACTATCATATACTATTACACTATCATATACCATACACTATCATATACCATACACTATCATATACCATACACTATCATATACCATACACTATCATATACCATACACTATCATATACCATACACTATCATATACCATACACTATCATATACCATACACTATCATATACCATACACTATCATATACCATACACTATCATATATTATTAACTATCATATACCATACACTATCATATATTATTAACTATCATATACCATACACTATCATATACCATACACTATCATATATTATTAACTATCATATACCATACACTATCATATACCATACACTATCAAATACCATACACTATCATATAGCATACACTATCATATACCATACACTATCATATACCATACACTATCATATACCATACACTATCATATACCATACACTATCATATATTATTAACTATCATATACCATACACTATCATATACCATACACTATCATATACCATACACTATCATATACCATACACTATCATATACCATACACTATCATATACCATTCACTATCATATACCATACACTATCATATACCATACACTATCATATACCATACACTATCATATACCATACACTATCATATACCATACACTATCATATATTATTAACTATCATATACCATACACTATCATATACCATACACTATCATATACCATACACTATCATATACCATACACTATCATATACCATACACTATCATATATTATTAACTATCATATACCATACACTATCATATACCATACACTATCATATACCATACACTATCATGTACCATACACTATAATAACTCCTTAGTGATAACCGTGTGTTTCCCCTGTCCTCTCCAGGTGATCTGTATAACTCCTTAGTGATAACCGTGTGTTTCCCCTGTCCTCTCCAGGTGATCTGTATAACTCCTTAGTGATAACCGTGTGTTTCCCCTGTCCTCTCCAGGTGATCTGTATAACTCCTTAGTGATAACCGTGTGTTTCCCCTGTCCTCTCCAGGTGATCTGTATAACTCCTTAGTGATAACCGTGTGTTTCCCCTGTCCTCTCCAGGTGATATGTATAACTCCTTAGTGATAACCGTGTGTTTCCCCTGTCCTCTCCAGGTGATATGTATAACTCCTTAGTGATAACCGTGTGTTTCCCCTGTCCTCTCCAGGTGATATGTATAACTCCTTAGTGATAACCGTGTGTTTCCCCTGTCCTCTCCAGGTGATATGTATAACTCCTTAGTGATAACCGTGTGTTTCCCCTGTCCTCTCCAGGTGATCTGTATAACTCCTTAGTGATAACCGTGTGTTTCCCCTGTCCTCTCCAGGTGATCTGTATAACTCCTTAGTGATAACCGTGTGTTTCCCCTGTCCTCTCCAGGTGGCACGTTCACAACCACGTCAGGATTGTACGCAGGAAGCAACGCCCTCACGAACTCAACCGGCTTCAACAGTACACAGCAGGTACCAATGTCTTCTACGGTAGCGTCTCTTCATTCTGATAGCCTATAGAAGATGTTTATCATCGTTAGGTTTATATTAAGATGAGGTACTGTACTCTATATATATATATATATATATATATATATTTATATATATATATATATATATATATATATATAAGATCCTGGGAAACTTAGAGTGTATCCCAAATAACACGCATGTTCCCTACAGTGCACTAATTTTGACCAGAGCCCACAGGGTAGAAATGCACTACTTTACAAGAAATAGGGGTGCCATTTGACACACTTGACATTTTTGACATAATGTATGATACAGTTGAGTTCCAATTGATCCACGTCACATGAATCATACAGTAATGCCTCATTACGCCTGTAGTGTTGTAGACAGGGAAAATCCCTTACCCTGGCACAGACAAAATGGGTCAGGTCCCAAATGGCACTCTATGTTCCTATAAAGTACACTCCTTTGACCGGAGCCTTGGCCAGAAGTAATGTACTACGTAGGGAATAGGAAATCATTTTTAAAGATGCGAGCCAAAAAAGACCAAGACAGATCGCTGTCCAGATGTAGGACACAACAGACATGTGTTTGTATTTATGTTTTGGAATCTGGACTGTAAAGTAGCACCACTAGTGCATTACTTACCCCCTCTCTCTCGTTCTCTTCTTCTCTCTCTCTTCTCTCTCGTCTCTCTCTCTCTCTCTCTCTCTCGTTCTCTCGCTCTCTCTCTCGTCTCTCTCTCTTCTCTCTCTTCTATCTCATTCTCTCGTCATCTCTCTTCTCTCTCATTCTCTCGCTTTCTCTCTCTGTCTCTCTCTCTCTTTCTCTCGTTCTCTCGTCATCTCTCTTCTCTCTCGTTCTCTCTCTCTCTTCTCTCTCGTTCTCTCGTTCTCTCTCTCTCTCGTTCTCACTCTTCTCTCTCTCTCTCTCATTCTATCGTCATCTCTCTTCTCTCTCGTTCTCTCGCTTTCTCTCTCTCTCTCTCTCTCTCTCTCTCTTCTCTCGTTCTCTCGCTCTCTCTCTCTCTCTCTCTCTCTTCTCTTTTGTTCTGTCTCTTCTCGCTCGTTCTCTCTCTTGTTCTCTCTCTCGTTCTCTCTCTCTCATTTCTCTCTCTCTCTCTGTCTCTCTTCTCTCTCGTTCTCTCGCTCTCTCTCTCTCTCTCTCTCATTCTCTCTTCTCTCTTGTTCTCTCTCTTCTCTCTCGTTCTCTCGTTATCTCTCTTCTCTCTTGTTCTCTCACTCTCTCTCTGTCTCTCTCTCTGTCTCTCTCTCTGTATCTCTCGTTCTCTCTCTCGTTCTCTCTCTCATTCTCTCTCTCGTTTTCTCTCTCTCTCCTTCTTCTCCCTCCATCCATCCATTCCTGTCTCTCTCCATCCATCCATCCATCCTCCCCTCTCCCCCCTCCAGGACTACCCGAGCTACCCAGCGTTCGGCCAGGGCCAGTATGCCCAGTATTACAACAGTTCTCCCTACACCTCCCCCTATATGACCAGCAACAACACCAGTCCCACCACCCTCCACCACAGCCACCTACACCCTCCAGGAGCCCCCAGCGCCCTGACCAGCCAGGCCCTCACGGACCCTCCAGTGGTAGGCCCTAGGCTCCCAGGCCACCACCCATCCCCAGGACCAGAAGGCTCTGGAGGGGGTGGCTATGATGCCAGGGCCACCATTATGGCACCATTACAGTTTTTTGTAAATAAACTATATCATTGTGATAATTGTTTTACCTATAGCTAACGTTTCCTCCACCTCCCAATTGCCACCCAAAACTTCCCGAATGAAAATCTAGAAACTGGTATTAATGAAGAAATATAAATTCACATTTTTTCTTGTTTTTCTTCTTAATTAACCCACCCTTTGTTAGCACAGTACCAAGGAAAGCAGCATTATCGAGAAATATGACTTAACTGCAGAGAGTATTTCTAGAGGAACGTCTTCACCCTTTAATAGAAATCACATTAAAACGCTCCCTTCTGACAATAGAACTCTGATGACATTATCATCCCATCAAGTGAAATAAGATAAGAGGAGGGGGTTACAGCTGAAGATTATCTGAACATAGAACACATAGAACACATAGAACACATAGAACACATAGAATACATAGAACACTGACGTTATTATCTTTGGCCTGTCTGTCTGACATTCCGGAAGCCTTACAACAGAACAGTAGTTATCGTCTAGTTGTCATTATTTAACATACATTTTTTTAATTTAATTATTTGACATTTATTTTTCTAGGCAAGTCAGTTTAAGAACAAATTCTTATTTACAATGACGGCCGAGGAACAGTGGGTTAACTGCCTTGTTCAGGAGCAGAACGACAGATTTTTACCTTGTCAGCTCAGGGATTTGAACTTGAAACCTTTCGGTTACACCATATACACACACACACACACACACACACGGGCACGCACACAAACACACACAGGCACGCACACATACACAAACATGCACACATGCACACACACACCCACATACACACACACACACATATACACACTTTACGATCCAAAATGTTGCTGACGACAGCTCCCTTCACCTCCTCAATTCTAAAGGTGGAAAGAGAGACATCATTCTCCTTATTTAAAACAACTTGTTCTTCTCCTTTTCCAATTTCAGAGATTACAGTACCATCCACAGTCCATCAACGCCCATTAAAGATTCAGAATCGATCGATTATGCGCAGCTCGGATGGAAAGTCATGCGGCTGAGGGAGAAGGAACAACCCTTCACCACCGCCTGACTTGACCTTGAGGAGTGATCAGGTGTGCGTTACCTTTGGCTTACAGACAGCCCACCCCTGTCTGAGGCACAGTAGACTAATCCAATTACCTCAATGCCACACCAAGGTTAACACATCACGTACATGAACAATACTCAACTCTTTGTATCCTTAACTTATTATTGATTACCTAGATGTTTATTGACTATAACATTTATTTTCAATGGTGCCTTAAGTGTACTTACTGAATGCCAATAAAAGGAGAACATTTCTACACTAAAAATGATTAGCCATTTATACATATTTTATTGTTGTTCTTATCGACTATCGATTTTTGTTTCGATAGTGAGATGATGGTATACTCAACAACAACAACAAAAACATGACTGGATTTTTCTTCCTCTGAGGCATCCTATTCCCTATATAGTGCACTACTTTAGACCAGAACACTATGGAACCCTATTCCCTATATAGTGCACTACTTTAGACCAGAACACTATGGAACCCTATTCCCTATATAGTACACTACTTTAGACCAGAGCCAAATGGCACCCTATTCCCTATATAGTACACTACTTTAGACCAGAGCCAAATGGCACCCTATTCCCTATGTAGTGCACTACTTTAGACCAGAACACTATGGCACCATATTCCCTATATAGTGCACTACTTTAGACCAGAACACTATGGCACCCTATTTCCCTATAGTGCACTACTTTAGACCAGAACACTATGGAACCCTATTCCCTATATAGTGCACTACTTTAGACCAGAACACTATGGAACTATTCCCTATATAGTGCACTACTTTAGACCAGAACACTATGGCACATTATTCCCTATATAGTACACTACTTTAGACCAGAACACTATGGAACCCTATTCCCTATATAGTGCACTACTTTAGACCAGAACACTATGGCACCCTATTCCCTATATAGTGCACTACTTTAGACCAGAACACTATGGCACCCTATTCCCTATATAGTGCACTACTTTAGACCAGAACCCTATGGCACCCTATTCCCTATATAGTGCACTACTTTAGACCAGAACACTATGGAACCCTATTCCCTATATAGTGCACTACTTTAGACCAGAGCCCTATGGCAGCCTATTCCCTATATAGTGCACTACTTTAGACCAGAACACTATGGAACCCTATTCCCTATACAGTGCACTACTTTAGACCAGAACATAATGGCACCCTATTCCCTATATAGTGCACTACTTTGACCAGAGCCCTATGGCATCCTATTCCTATATAGTACACTACTTTAGACCAGAGCCCTATGGCATCCTATTCCCTATAGTACACTACTTTAGACCAGAGCCTATGGCATCCTATTCCCTATATAGTACACTACTTTAGACCAGAGCCCTATGGCATCCTATTCCCTATATAGTTCACTACTTTAGACCAGAGCCCTATGGCATCCTATTCCCTATATAGTACACTACTTTAGACCAGAGCCCTATGGCATCTATTCCTATATAGTGCACTACTTTAGACCAGAGCCCTATGGCACCTATTCCCTATATAGTGCACTACTTTAGACCAGAGCCCTATGGCACCCTATTCCCTATATAGTCACTCACTTTAGACCAGAGCCCTATGGCACCCTATTCCCTATATAGTGCACTACTTTAGACCAGAACACTATGAACCCTATTCCCTATATAGTGCACTACTTTAGACCAGAGCCCTATGGCACCCTATTCCTATATAGTGCACTACTTTAGACCAGAGGCCTATGGCACCTATTCCCTATATAGTGCACTACTTTAGACCAGAAACACTATGGAACCCTATTCCCTATATAATACACTACTTTAGACCAGAACACTATGGAACCTATTCCCTATAGTGCACTACTTTAGACCAGAGGCCTATGGCACCCTATTCCCTATATAGTGCACTACTTTAGACCAGAACACTATGGAACCTATTCCCTATATAGTGCACTACTTTAGACCAGAACACTATGGAACCCTATTCCCTATATAGTGCACTACTTTAGACCAGAGGCCTATGGCACCCTATTCCCTATATAGTGCACTACTTTAGACCAGAACACTATGGAATCCTATTCCCTATAGTACACTACTTTAGACCAGAACACTATGGAACCCTATTCCCTATAGTGCATTACTTTAGACAGAACCCTATGGCACCCTATTCCCTATTATATAGTGCACTACTTTAGACCAGAACACTATGGAACCCTATTCCCTATATAGTGCACTACTTTAGACAGAACACTATGGAACCCTATTCCCTATATAGTGCACTACTTTAGACCAGAGGCCTATGGCACCCTATTCTATATAGTACCACTTTAGACCAGAACACTATGGAATCCTATTCCCTATATAGTACACTACTTTAGACCAGAACACTATGGAACCCTATTCCCTATATAGTGCACTACTTTAGACCAGAACCCTATGGCACCCTATTCTTATATAGTGCACTACTAGACCAGGAGCCCTATGGCACCCTATTCCCCATATAGTGCACTACTTTAGACCAGAGCCCTATGGCACCCTATTCCCTAAGTATAGAGTGCACTACTTTAGACCAGAACCCTATGGCACCCATTCTCTATTATATAGTGCACTACTTTAGACCAGAACACTATGGAACCCTATTCCCTATATAGTGCACTACTTTAGACCAGAACCCTATGGCACCTTATCTCCCTAGTTTATATAGTGCACTACTTAGACCAGAACACTATGGAACCCTATTCCCTATATAGTGCACTACTTTAGACCAGAAACCCATGGCACCCTATTCCCTATTATATAGTGCACTACTTTAGACCAGAACACTATGGCACCCTATTCCCTATATAGTGCACTACTTTAGACCAGAACCCTATGGCACCCTATATTCCTATATAGTGCACACTTTAGACCAGAACCCTATGGCACCCTATATTCCTATATATAGTGCACTACTTTAGGACCAGAACCCTATGGCACCCTATTCCCTATATAGTACACTACTTTAGACCAGAGCCCTATGGCATCCTATTCCCTATATAGTGCACTACTTAGACCAGAGCCCTATGGCACCCTATTCCCTATATAGTGCACTACTTTTTTAGACCAGAGCCCTATGGCACCCTATTCCCTATATAGTGCACTACTTTAGACCAGAGCCCTATGGCACCCTATTCCCTATATAGTGCACTACTTTAGACCAGAACACTATGGAACCCTATTCCCTATATAGTGCACTACTTTAGACCAGAGCCCTATGGCACCCTATTCCCTATATAGTGCACTACTTTAGACCAGAGGCCTATGGCACCCTATTCCCTATATAGCACTACTTTAGACCAGAACACTATGGAACCCTATTCCCTATATAATACACTACTTTAGGACCAGAACACTATGGAACCCTATTCCTATATAGTGCACTACTTTAGACCAGAGGCCTATGGCACCCTATTCCCTATATAGTGCACTACTTTAGACCAGAACACTATGGAACCCTATTCCCTATATAGTGCACTACTTTAGACCAGAACACTATGGAACCCTATTCCCTATATAGTGCACTACTTTAGACCAGAGGCCTATGGCACCCTATTCCCTATATAGTGCACTACTTTAGACCAGAACACTATGGAATCCTATTCCCTATATAGTACACTACTTTAGACCAGAACACTATGGAACCCTATTCCCTATATAGTGCATTACTTTAGACCAGAACCCTATGGCACCCTATTCCCTATTATATAGTGCACTACTTTAGACCAGAACACTATGGAACCCTATTCCTATATAGTGCACTACTTTAGACCAGAACACTATGGAACCCTATTCCCTATATAGTGCACTACTTTAGACCAGAGGCCTATGGCACCCTATTCCCTATATAGTGCACTACTTTAGACCAGAACACTATGGAATCCTATTCCCTATATAGTACACTACTTTAGACCAGAACACTATGGAACCCTATTCCCTATATAGTGCACTACTTTAGACCAGAACCCTATGGCACCCTATTCCCTATATAGTGCACTACTTTAGACCAGAACCCTATGGCACCCTATTCCCTATATAGTGCACTACTTTAGACCAGAGCCCTATGGCACCCTATTCCCTATATAGAGTGCACTACTTTAGACCAGAACCCTATGGCACCCTATTCCCTATTATATAGTGCACTACTTTAGACCAGAACACTATGGAACCCTATTCCCTATATAGTGCACTACTTTAGGACCAGAACCCTATGGCACCCTATTCCTATTATATAGTGCACTACTTTAGACCAGAACACTATGGAACCCTATTCCCTATATAGTGCACTACTTTAGACCAGAACCCTATGGCACCTATTCCCCTATTATATAGTGCACTACTTTAGACCAGAACACTATGGCACCCTATTCCCTATATAGTGCACTACTTTAGACCAGAACCCTATGGCACCCTATTCCCTATATAGTGCACTACTTTAGACCAGAACCCTATGGCACCCTATTCCCTATATATAGTGCACTACTTTAGACCAGAACCCTATGGCACCCTATTCTTATATATAGTGCACTACTTTAGACCAGAACACTATGGCTCCCTATTCCCTATATATAGTGCACTACTTTAGACCAGAACCCTATGGCAACCTATTCCCTATATATAGTGCACTACTTTAGACCAGAACACTATGGAGCCCTATTCCCTATATAGTGCACTACTTTAGACCAGAACCCTATGGCACCCTATTCTATATAGTGCACTACTTTAGACCAGAACACTATGGAACCCTATTCCCTATATAGTGCACTACTTTAGACCAGAACCCTATGGCACCCTATTCCCTATATATAGTGCACTACTTTAGACCAGAACACTATGGCACCCTATTCCCTATTATATAGTGCACTACTTTAGACCAGAACACTATGGCACCCTATTCCCTATATAGTGCACTACTTTAGACCAGAACCCTATGGCAGCCTATTCCCTATTATATAGTGCACTACGTTAGACCAGAGCACTATAGCACCCTATTCCCTATTATATAGTGCACTACTTTATACCAGAACCCTATGGCACCCTATTCCCTATATAGTGCACTACTTTAGACCAGAACCCTATGACACCCTATTCCCTATATAGTGCACTACTTTAGACCAGAGCACTATGACACCCTATTCCCTATATAGTGCACTACTTTAGACCAGAGCACTATGACACCCTATTCCCTATATATAGTGCACTACTTTAGACCAGAACCCTATGGCACCCTATTCCCTATTATATAGTGCACTACTTTAGACCAGAGCCAACTGGTACCCTATTCCCTATATAGTGCACTACTTTAGACCAGAGCCCTATGGCACCCTATTCCCTACATAGTGCACTACTTTAGACCAGAGATATGGAAGTATTCAGACCCTTTTGGTTCGCATGTCATTGTGTTACAAAGTGGGGATTCAAATGGATTTAATTGTCCATGTTTGTCATGTCAACAATCGACACAAAATAATAAAATGAGTAAAAACACGCATAACCTAAAATACAGTCGTCAGTATTCAACTCCTTTGTTTAGGCAAGCCTAAATTAGTTCAGAGGTCAAATATGACTTAACCTATCACATAATAAGTTATGTGTGACAATATAAAAAAAATGGTGAGTTGACATGATTTGTTTTTTTTTATGACGAACCCTTCCTCTGTTCCCCCATTTTTTTCATATTGTCCTCTGTTCCCCATACTTACAGGTCTCTCAGTCAAGTTTGGGTTTTCAAGCACAGATTCAACTACAAAGACCTAGGAGCTTTTTTTCCGAAAGCCTCATAGAGAAGGGCAGTGATTGGTAGATGGGGTCACCATAACAAATCAGACGAAGAATGTCTCTTTAATCATGGGTCAAAGTTAATAATTACACTGTGGGATTATTTTTATTTTTTTGTTATGTTTATTATTTATTAAACCACCATCTGTCCTTCTGAACAGAGCTGCAGGACAAGAAGGAAACTGCTCAGGGATGTTACCATGATGTCATTGGTGATTCTATAACAGCTACAGAGTTCAAATGGCTTGGCATGGGAGAGAACTAGATGGTGGATGGATCAATGACATCGTAGTTAATTCACAATAACGACCTAAATGACAGAGTAAAAGAAGGACAAAAATATACAAATCATCCATTGTGGCCCTTTTATTTGACTTATTTTTACCTTTATTTAACTAGGAAAGTCAGTTCAGATCAAATTCTTATTTTCAATGCCGGTTTAGGAACAGTGGGTTAACTGCCTGTTCAGGGGCAGAATGAAAGATTTCTACCTTGTCAGCTAGGGGGTTTGAACTCCTGCAACCTTCGGCTACTAGTCCAACGCTCTAACCACTAGGCTACCCTGCCGCCTCTACACTTTAACCACTAGGCTACCCTGCCGCCTCTACACTCTAACCACTAGGCTACCCTGCTGCCTCAACACTCTAACCACTAGACTACCCTGCCGCCTCTACACTCTAACCACTAGGCTACCCTGCCGCCTCTACACTCTAACCACTAGTCTACCTGCCACCTCTACACTCTAACGACTAGGCTGCCCTGCCACCTCTACACTCTAACCACTAGACTACCTGCCTCCTCTACACTCTAACCACTAGACTACCCTGCGACCTCTACACTCTAACCACTAGACTACCTGCCTCCTCTACACTCTAACCACTAGACTACCCTGCCACCTCTACACTCTAACCACTAGTCTACCTACCTCCTCTACACTCTAACCACTAGGCTACCCTACCTCCTCTACACTCTAACCACTAGGCTACCCTGCCGCCTCTACACTCTAACCACAAGACTACCCTACCTCCCTCTACACTCTAACCACTAGGCCACCCTGCCGCCCTACACTCTAACCACTAGGCTACCCTGCCGCCTACACTCTAACCACTAGGCTACCCTGCCGCCTACACTCTAACCACTAGGCTACCCTGCCGCCTCTACACTCTAACCACTAGGCTACCCTGCCGCCTCTACACTCTAACCACTAGGCTACCCTGCCTCCTCTACACTCTAACCACTAGGCTACCCTGCCGCCTCTACACTCTAACCACTAGGCTACCCTGCCGCCTCTACACTCTAACCACTAGGCTACCCTGCCGCCTCTACACTCTAACCACTAGACTACCCTGCCACCTCTACACTCTAACCACTAGTCTACCTACCTCCTCTACACTCTAACCACTAGGCTACCCTGCCGCCTCTACACTCTAACCACTAGACTACCCTGCTACCTCTACACTCTAACCACTAGTCTACCTACCTCCTCTACACTCTAACCACTAGGCTACCCTGCCGCTCTACACTCTAACCACTAGACTACCCTGCTACCTCTACACTCTAACCACTAGTCTACCTACCTCCTCTACACTCTAACCACTAGGCTACCCTGCCGCCTCTACACTCTAACCACTAGGCTACCCTGCCGCCTCTATTACTGAAGTAATACTGAACAAAAATAAAAACAGCAAACGAATACACTTTTTGGTCAGAATGCAAAGCCTTATGTTTGGGGCAAATCCAAGAGCAACACATCAGTGAGTAACTGCATACTTATTTTTTTAAGCACAGTGGTAGCTGCATCATGGTATGGGTATGCTTGACATAGGCAAATACTGGGGAGTTTTTCAGGATAAAAAGGAACGGGATGGAGCTAAGCACAGTCACAATCCGAGAGGAAAAGCTACTTCAGTCTGCTTTACACCAGACACTGGGAGAGGACTTCACCATTCAGCAGGACAATAACATAAAACACAAGGTCAAATATACACTGGAGTTTAATTACCAAGAAGTGGCCAAGTCACAGTTTTGACTTAAATCTGCTTGAAAATATATGGCAAAATTTGAAAATTGCTATCTCGCCATCATCCCCAAAATAGTGGCCGAGCTTGAAGAATTTAGAAAATAACGATGGCCAAATATTGGAATACCTAGATAGATAAAGTAATCCTTCTCACCCCCTTAAATGATTTAGATGCACTATTGTAAAGTGGCTGTTCCACTGATGTCAGAAGGTGAATTCACCAATTTGTAAGTCGCTCTGGATAAGAGCGCCTGCCAAATGACTTAAATGTAAATGTAAATGATTGCATAAGCCAGGTGTGTAAAGCCTGTACAGATTCACCCAAGAAGACTCACAAATGTAATCACTGGTAAAGGTGGTTCTAACATTTATTGACTCAGAGGGTACTAACTACTTATGCAACAAGTATATTTTACTTATTTAGTATGTATTAATCTTTGAAAATGATATCATTTTTCTTTCACTTTGACATTATAGAGTATTTTGGGTATATTGTTGATTTTTTAAATTATTTTAAACCCACATATCATTGGGGTCTGAATATTTTTGCAAGGGACTGTAGATAACTATCTGTAATGTCATTATAACTATATGGGTAACTATATGGGTAACTATATGGGTAACTATATGGGTATATGATAACTATATGGGTAACTATATGGGTATATGATAACTATATGGGTAACTATATGGGTAACTATATGGGTAACTATATGGGTAACTATATGGGTAACTATATGGGTATGTGATAACTATATGGGTAACTATATGGGTATATGATAACTATATGGGTAACTATATGGGTAAATATATGGGTAACTATATGGGTAACTATATGGGTATATGATAACTATATGGGTAACTATATGGGTATATGATAACTATATGGGTAACTATATGGGTAACTATATGGGTAACTATATGGGTAACTATATGGGTATATGATAACTATATGGGTAACTATATGGGTATATGATAACTATATGGGTAACTATATGGGTAACTATATGGGTAACTATATGGGTAACTATATGGGTAACTATATGGGTATGTGATAACTATATGGGTAACTATATGGGTATATGATAACTATATGGGTAACTATATGGGTAAATATATGGGTAACTATATGGGTAACTATATGGGTATATGATAACTATATGGGTAACTATATGGGTATATGATAACTATATGGGTAACTATATGGGTAACTATATGGGTAACTATATGGTTAACTATATGGGTATATGATAACTATATGGGTAACTATTTGGGTAACTATATGGGTAACTATATGGGTAACTATATGGGTAACTATATGGGTAACTATATGGGTATATGATAACTATATGGGTAACTATATGGGTATATGATAACTATATGGGTAACTGTATGGGTAACTATATGGGTAACTATATGGGTAACTGTATGGGTAACTATATGGGTAACTATATGGGTAACTATATGGGTAACTATACAGGTAACTATAGGGGTAACTATATGGGAAACTATATGGGTAACTACATGGGTAACTATATGGGTACATGATAACTATATGGGTAACTATATGGGTAACTATATGGGTAACTATATGGGTAACTATATGGGTATATGATAACTATATGGGTAACTATTTGGGTAACTATATGGGTAACTATATGGGTAACTATATGGGTAACTATATGGGTATATGATAACTATATGGGTAACTATTTGGGTAACTATATGGGTAACTATAGGGGTAACTGTATGGGTAACTATATGGGTAACTATATGGGTAACTATATGGGTAACTGTATGGGTAACTATACAGGTAACTATAGGGGTAACTATATGGGAAACTATATGGGTAACTACATGGGTAACTATATGGGTACATGATAACTATATGGGTAACTATATGGGTAACTATATGGGTAACTATATGGGTAACTATATGGGTATATGATAACTATATGGGTAACTATTTGGGTAACTATATGGGTAACTATATGGGTAACTATATGGGTAACTATATGGGTATATGATAACTATATGGGTAACTATATGGGTATATGATAACTATATGGGTAACTATATGGGTAACTATATGGGTAACTATATGGGTAACTATATGGGTAACTATATGGGTATATGATAACTATATGGGTAACTATATGGGTATATGATAACTATATGGGTAACTATATGGGTAACTATATGGGTAACTAAATGGGTAACTATATGGGTAACTATATGGGTAACTATATGGGTAACTAAATGGGTAACTATATGGGTAACTATATGGGTAACTATATGGGTAACTATAGGGGTAACTATAGGGGTAACTATATGGGTAACTATATGGGTAACTAAATGGGTAACTGTATGGGTAACTATATGGGTAACTATATGGGTAACTATATGGGTAACTATAGGGGTAACTATAGGGGTAACTATATGGGTAACTATATGGGTAACTAAATGGGTAACTGTATGGGTAACTATATGGGTAACTATATGGGTAACTATATGGGTAACTATATTGGTAACTATATTGGTAACTGTATGGGAAACTATATGGGTAACTATATGGGTAACTATATGGGTAACTATATGGGTATATGATAACTATATGGGTAACTATTTGGGTAACTATATGGGTAACTATATGGGTAACTATATGGGTAACTATATGGGTAACTATATGGGTATATGATAACTATATGGGTAACTATTTGGGTAACTATATGGGTAACTATATGGGTAACTATATGGGTAACTATATGGGTATATGATAACTATATGGGTAACTATATGGGTATATGATAACTATATGGGTAACTATATGGGTAACTATATGGGTAACTATATGGGTAACTATATGGGTAACTATATGGGTATATGATAACTATATGGGTAACTATATGGGTATATGATAACTATATGGGTAACTATATGGGTAACTATATGGGTAACTAAATGGGTAACTATATGGGTAACTATATGGGTAACTATATGGGTAACTATATGGGTAACTATATGGGTAACTATAGGGGTAACTATAGGGGTAAATATATGGGTAACTATATGGGTAACTAAATGGGTAACTGTATG
>NW_027000016.1:152500-157500 GCF_036934945.1 Oncorhynchus masou masou
ATATAGACTAGATACAGGGTTGTTATATAAACTAGATACAGGGTTGTTATATAGACTAGATACAGGGTTGTTATATAGACTAGATACAGGGCTATTATATAGACAAGATACAGGGTTGTTATATAGACTAGATACAGGGTTGTTATATAGACTAGATACAGGGTTGTTATATAGACTAGATACAGGGTTGTTATATAGACTAGATACAGGGTTGTTATATAGACTAGATACAGGGCTATTATATAGACTAGATACAGGGTTGTTATATAGACTAGATACAGGGTTGTTATATAGACTAGATACAGGGTTGTTATGTAGACTAGATACAGGGCTATTAAATAGACTAGATACAGGGTTGTTATGTAGACTAGGTAGCCTAGCGATTAGAGGGGCGGCAAGTAGTCTAGTAGTCTACCTTTCTCCTCTAATCATTAGGCTACCTGCCTCCTCTAACCACTAGGCTACCTGCCTCCTCTAACCACTAGACTACCTGCCGCCCCTCTAACCACTAGGCTACCTGCCGCCCCTCTAACCACTAGGCTACCTGCCTCCTCTAACCACTAGACTACCTGCCGCCCCTCTAACCACTAGTCTACCTGCCTCCTCTAACCACTAGACTACCTGCCTCCTCTAACCACTAGGCTAACAGCCTCCTCTAACCCCTAGACTACCTGCCTCCTCTAATCATTAGGCTACCTGTGTCCTCTAAACACTAGGCTACCTGCCTCCTCTAACCCCTAGACTACCTTCCTCCTCTAATCAGTAGGCTACCTGTGTCCTCTAACCACTAGACTACCTGTCTCCTCTAACCACTAGGCTACCTGCCTCCTCTAACCACTAGACTACCTGCCTCCTCTAACCACTAGACTACCTGCCTCCTCTAACCACTAGACTACCTGCCTCCTCTAACCACTAGACTACCTGCCTCCTCTAACCACTAGACTACCTGCCTCCTCTAACCACTAGACTACCTGCGTCCTCTAACCCCAAGACTACCTGCCTCCTCTAATCATTAGGCTACCTGTGTCCTCTAACCACTAGACTACCTGCCTCCTCTAATCACTAGACTACCTACCTCCTCTAACCACTAGACTACCTACGTCCTCTAATCATTAGGCTACCTGTGTCCTCTAACCACTAGACTACCTACCTCCTCTAACCACTAGACTACCTCTCTCCTCTAATCATTAGGCTACCTGCCTCCTCTAACACCTAGACTACCTGCCTCCTCTAACCCCTAGACTACCTGCCTCCTCTAACCCCTAGACTACCTGCCTCCTCTAACCACTAGGCTATCTCCATCTAACGACTAGGCTACCTGCCTCCTCTAACCACTAGACTACCTGTCTCCTCTAACCACTAGGCTACCTGCCTCCTCTAACCACTAGACTACCTGTCTCCTCTAACCACCAGGCTACCTGCCTCCTCTAACCACCAGGCTACCTGCCTCCTCTAACCACTAGGCTACCTGCCTCCTCTAACCACTAGACTACCTGTCTCCTCTAACCACTAGACTACCTGCCTCCTCTAACCACTAGACTACCTGTCTCCTCTAACCACTAGTCTACCTGTCTCCTCTAACCAATAGTCTATCTGCCTCCTCTAAACACTAGACTACCTGCCTCCTCTAACCCCTAGACTACCTGCCTCCTCTAATCATTAGACTACCTGCCTCCTCTAATCACTAGACTACCTGCCTCCTCTAACCACTAGGCTACCTGTCTCCTCTAACCACTAGACTACCTGCCTCCTCTAACCCCTAGACTACCTGCCTCCTCTAACCACTAGACTACCTGTCTCCTCTAACCACCAGGCTACCTGCCTCCTCTAACCACTAGGCTACCTGTCTCCTCTAACCACGAGACTACCTGCCTCCTCTAACCACTAGACTACCTGTCTCCTCTAACCACTAGGCTACCTGCCTCCTCTAACCCCTAGACTACCTGCCTCCTCTAATCATTATGCTACCTGTCTCCTCTAACCACTAGACTACCTGCCTCCTCTAACCACTAGGCTACCTGTCTCCTCTAACCATGAGACTACCTGCCTCCTCTAACCCCTAGACTACCTGCCTCCTCTAATCATTATGCTACCTGTCTCCTCTAACCACTAGACTACCTGCCTCCTCTAACCACTAGGCTACCTGTCTCCTCTAACCATGAGACTACCTGCCTCCTCTAACCACTAGACTACCTGCCTCCTCTAACCACTAGACTACCTGTCTCCTCTAACCACTAGGCTATCTCCATCTAACGACTAGGCTACCTGCCTCCTCTAACCACTAGACTACCTGTCTCCTCTAACCACTAGGCTACCTGCCTCCTCTAACCACTAGACTACCTGCCTCCTCTAACCCCTAGACTACCTGCCTCCTCTAACCCCTAGACTACCTGCCTCCTCTAACCCCTAGACTACCTGCCTCCTCTAACCCCTAGACTACCTGCCTCCTCTAACCACTAGGCTATCTCCATCTAACGACTAGGCTACCTGCCTCCTCTAACCACTAGACTACCTGTCTCCTCTAACCACTAGGCTACCTGCCTCCTCTAACCACTAGACTACCTGTCT
Source organism: Oncorhynchus masou masou (assembly GCF_036934945.1). NCBI lineage: Eukaryota > Metazoa > Chordata > Actinopteri > Salmoniformes > Salmonidae > Oncorhynchus > Oncorhynchus masou. The sequence goes on from NW_027000016.1 coordinate 155,069, forward strand.
CCTCTAACCACTAGACTTCCTGCCTCCTCTAACCACTAGACTACCTGTCTCCTCTAACCACTAGTCTACATGTCTCCTCTAACCAATAGTCTATCTGCCTCCTCTAACCACTAGACTACCTGCCTCCTCTAACCCCTAGACTACCTGCCTCCTCTAATCATTAGACTACCTGCCTCCTCTAATCACTAGACTACCTGCCTCCTCTAACCACTAGGCTACCTGTCTCCTCTAACCACTAGGCTACCTGCCTCCTCTAATCACTAGACTACCTGCCTCCTCTAACCACTAGGCTACCTGCCTCCTCTAATCACTAGACTACCTGCCTCCTCTAACCACTAGGCTACCTGCCTCCTCTAACCACTAGACTACCTGCCTCCTCTAATCACTAGACTACCTGCCTCCTCTAACCACTAGGCTACCTGTCTCCTCTAACCACTAGACTACCTGCCTCCTCTAACCCCTAGACTACCTGCCTCCTCTAACCACTAGACTACCTGTCTCCTCTAACCACCAGGCTACCTGCCTCCTCTAACCACTAGGCTACCTGTCTCCTCTAACCACGAGACTACCTGCCTCCTCTAACCACTAGGCTACCTGCCTCCTCTAACCCCTAGACTACCTGTCTCCTCTAATCATTATGCTACCTGTCTCCTCTAACCACTAGACTACCTGCCTCCTCTAACCACTAGGCTACCTGTCTCCTCTAACCACTAGGCTACCTGCCTCCTCTAATCATTATGCTACCTGTCTCCTCTAACCACGAGACTACCTGCCTCCTCTAACCACTAGGCTACCTGCCTCCTCTAACCACTAGACTACCTGTCTCCTCTAATCATTATGCTACCTGTCTCCTCTAACCACGAGACTACCTGCCTCCTCTAACCACTACACTACCTGTCTCCTCTAACCACTAGGCTACCTGCCTCCTCTAACCCCTAGACTACCTGCCTCCTCTAACCACTAGGCTACCTGCCTCCTCTAATCATTAGGCTACCTGCCTCCTCTAACCCCTAGACTACCTGCCTCCTCTAACCCCTAGACTACCTGCCTCCTCTAGTCATTATGCTACCTGTCTCCTCTAACCACTAGACTACCTGCCTCCTCTAACCACCAGGCTACCTGCCTCCTCTAACCCCTAGACTACCTATCTCCTCTAACCACCAGGCTACCTGCCGCCCCGTATAGGAAACCCTAACCCAATTTCACTGATATCTGGTAAACAACTCAATGTGTAAAGGAGAAGGAATGGCACCACGTCTTAAACCCTTAAATGGTTGAGTTTTTGCGATGTCCTTTATTCTGTTTTGACATGTAGACACTGCCAGCTTTGGAAGCCTTTTGTTAATTAAGGCCTCTAGAATAAATAATAAATAAAAAATAAAACACCAAAGATGAATCTATTTATAATGTGTGAACCCAGCTGCCAACCTGATTGCACCAATTACTTGAATTACAGTAAAATACTGTAATTTCATTAATTCATCCATTCCTGTATAGATTCGTTCTGATTACAGTAGAATTCACTTGTTTACAGTAATAATACAGCACATTTCACGGTGTTATACAGTGTGTCATTACGATATGAAATAATCGTAATATGAAATATAGAAGTTGACTTTTTTAATTTTTATTTAACCTTTATTTAACCAGGCAAGTCAGTTAAGAACAAATTCTTATTTTCAATGACGGCCTAGGAACAGTGGGTTAACTGCCTGTTCAGGGGCAGAACGACAGATTTGTACCTTGTCAGCTCGGGGGTTTGAACTCGCGCTAGTCCAACGCTCTAACCACTAGGCTACGCTGCCGAATAGGGTGCCGTAGAGCTCTGGTCTAAAGTAGTGCACTATATAGGGAATAGTGTGCTGTAGGGCTCTGGTCTAAACTAGTGCACTATATAGGGAATAGGGTGCCATAGGGTTCTGGTCTAAAGTAGTGCACTATATAGGGTACAGGGTGCCATAGGGTTCTGGTCTAAAGCAGTGCACTATATATATAGGGAATAGGGTGCCATAGGGCCCTGGTCTAAAGTAGTGCACTATATAGGGAATAGGGTGCCACAGGGTTCTGGTCTAAATTAGTAAACTCTATAGGGAATAGGGTGCCATAGGGCTCTGGTCTAAAGTAGTGCACTCTATAGGGAATAGGGTGCCATAGGGCTCTGGTCTAAAGTAGTGCACTATATATAGGGAATAGGGTGCCATAGGGCTCTGGTTTAAAGTAGTGCACTATATAGGGAATAGGGTGCCATAGGGTTCTGGTCTAAAGTAGTGCACTATATAGGGAATAGGGTGCCATAGGGCTCTGGTTTAAAGTAGTGCACTATATAGGGAATAGGGTGCCATAGGGCTCTGGTCTAAAGTAGTGCACTATATATAGGGAATAGGGTGCCATAGGGCTCTGGTTTAAAGTAGTGCACTATACAGGGAATAGGG
>NW_027000016.1:165000-175000 GCF_036934945.1 Oncorhynchus masou masou
CTGTTTCCAGTCTGTTACCAGTCTGTTACCAGTCTGTTTCCAGTCTGTTACCAGTCTGTTACCAGTCTTTGTTACCAGTCTTTGTTACCAGTCTTTGTTACCAGTCTGTTACCAGTCTGTTACCAGTCTGTTACCAGTCTTTGTTACCAGTCTGTTACCAGTCTGTTTCCAGTCTGTTACCAGTCTTTGTTACAAGTCTGTTACCAGTCTTTGTTACCAGTCTGTTACCAGTCTGTTACCAGTCTGTTACCAGTCTTTGTTACCAGTCTGTTACCAGTCTTTGTTACCAGTCTTTGTTTCCAGTCTTTGTTACCAGTCTTTGTTACCAGTCTTTGTTACCAGTCTGTTACCAGTCTTTGTTACCAGTCTGTTACCAGTCTTTGTTACCAGTCTGTTACCAGTCTGTTACCAATCTGTTACCAGTCTTTGTTACCAGTCTGTTACCAGTCTGTTTCCAGTCTGTTACCAGTCTTTGTTACAAGTCTGTTACCAGTCTTTGTTACCAGTCTGTTACCAGTCTGTTACCAGTCTGTTACCAGTCTTTGTTACCAGTCTGTTACCAGTCTTTGTTACCAGTCTTTGTTTCCAGTCTTTGTTACCAGTCTTTGTTACCAGTCTGTTACCAGTCTCTTACCAGTCTGTTACCAGTCTGTTACCAATCTGTTACCAGTCTTTGTTACCAGTCTTTGTTACCAGTCTGTTACCAGTCTGTTACCAGTCTGTTACCAGTCTTTGTTACCAGTCTTTGTTACCAGTCTGTTACCAGTCTGTTACCAGTCTGTTACCAGTCTGTGTTTCCAGTCTGTTACCAGTCTGTTACCAGTCTGTTACCAGTCTTTGTTACCAGTCTTTGTTACCAGTCTGTTACCAGTCTGTTACCAGTCTTTGTTACCAGTCTTTGTTACCAGTCTGTTACCAGTCTGTTACCAGTCTGTTACCAGTCTGTTACCAGTCTGTTACCAATCTGTTACCAGTCTTTGTTACCAGTCTTTGTTACCAGTCTGTTACCAGTCTGTGTTACCAGTCTGTTACCAGTCTGTTACCAATCTGTTACCAGTCTTTATTACCAGTCTTTGTTACCAGTCTGTTACCAGTCTGTGTTACCAGTCTGTTACCAGTCTGTTACCAGTCTGTTACCAGTCTTTGTTACCAGTCTTTGTTACCAGTCTTTGTTACCAGTCTTTGTTACCAGTCTGTTACCAGTCTGTTACCAGTCTGTTACCAGTCTGTGTTTCCAGTCTGTTACCAGTCTGTTACCAGTCTGTTACCAGTCTTTGTTACCAGTCTTTGTTACCAGTCTGTTACCAGTCTGTTACCAGTCTTTGTTACCAGTCTTTGTTACCAGTCTGTTACCAGTCTGTTACCAGTCTGTTACCAGTCTGTTACCAGTCTGTTACCAATCTGTTACCAGTCTTTGTTACCAGTCTTTGTTACCAGTCTGTTACCAGTCTGTGTTACCAGTCTGTTACCAGTCTGTTACCAATCTGTTACCAGTCTTTATTACCAGTCTTTGTTACCAGTCTGTTACCAGTCTGTGTTACCAGTCTGTTACCAGTCTGTTACCAGTCTGTTACCAGTCTTTGTTACCAGTCTTTGTTACCAGTCTTTGTTACCAGTCTTTGTTACCAGTCTGTTACTAGTCTGTTACCAGTCTGTTACCAGTCTTTGTTACCAGTCTTTGTTACCAGTCTTTGTTACCAGTCTTTGTTACCAGTCTGTTACCAGTCTGTTACCAGTCTGTTACCAGCCTTTGTTACCAGCCTTTGTTACCAGTCTTTTTTACCAGTCTTTGTTACCAGTCTTTGTTACCAGTCTTTGTTACCAGTCTTTGTTACCAGTCTGTTACCAGTCTGTTACCAGTCTGTTACCAGTCTTTGTTGCCAGTCTTTGTTACCAGTCTGTTACCAGTCTGTTACCAGTCTTTGTTTCCAGTCTTTGTTACCAGTCTGTTACCAGTCTTTGTTACCAGTCTGTCAACAGTCTTTGTTTCTAGTCTGTCACCAGTCTTTGTTACCAGTCTTTGTTACCAGTCTTTGTTACCAGTCTTTGTTACCAGTCTGTTACCAGTCTGTTACCAGTCTTTGTTACCAGTCTGTCACCAGTCTTTGTTACCAGTCTTTGTTACCAGTCTTTGTTACCAGTCTTTGTTACCAGTCTGTTACCAGTCTGTTACCAGTCTTTGTTACCAGTCTGTTACCAGTCTTTGTTACCAGTCTGTTACCAATCTGTTACCAGTCTTTATTACCAGTCTTTGTTACCAGTCTGTTACCAGTCTGTGTTACCAGTCTGTTACCAGTCTGTTACCAGTCTGTTACCAGTCTTTGTTACCAGTCTTTGTTTCCAGTCTTTGTTACCAGTCTGTTACCAGTCTTTGTTACCAGTCTGTCACCAGTCTTTGTTTCTAGTCTGTCACCAGTCTTTGTTACCAGTCTTTGTTACCAGTCTTTGTTACCAGTCTTTGTTACCAGTCTTTGTTACCAGTCTTTGTTACCAGTCTGTTACCAGTCTGTTACCAGTCTTTGTTACCAGTCTGTCACCAGTCTTTGTTACCAGTCTTTGTTACCAGTCTTTGTTACCAGTCTTTGTTACCAGTCTGTTACCAGTCTGTTACCAGTCTTTGTTACCAGTCTGTTACCAGTCTTTGTTACCAGTCTGTTACCAATCTGTTACCAGTCTTTATTACCAGTCTTTGTTACCAGTCTGTTACCAGTCTGTGTTACCAGTCTGTTACCAGTCTGTTACCAGTCTGTTACCAGTCTTTGTTACCAGTCTTTGTTTCCAGTCTTTGTTACCAGTCTGTTACCAGTCTTTGTTACCAGTCTGTCACCAGTCTTTGTTTCTAGTCTGTCACCAGTCTTTGTTACCAGTCTTTGTTACCAGTCTTTGTTACCAGTCTTTGTTACCAGTCTGTTACCAGTCTGTTACCAGTCTTTGTTACCAGTCTGTTACCAGTCTTTGTTACCAGTCATTGTTACCAGTCTGTTACCAGTCTTTGTTACCAGTCTGTTACCAGTCTTTGTTACCAGTCTTTGTTACCAGTCTGTTACCAATCTGTTACCAGTCTGTTACCAGTCTTTGTTACCAGTCTGTTACCAGTCTTTGTTACCAGTCTTTGTTTCCAGTCTTTGTTACCAGTCTGTTACCAGTCTGTTACCAGTCTGTTACCAGTCTGTTTCCAGTCTTTGTTACCAGTCTTTGTTTCCAGTCTTTGTTACCAGTCTGTTACCAGTCTGTTACCAGTCTGTCACCAGTCTTTGTTTCTAGTCTGTCACCAGTCTTTGTTTCTAGTCTGTCACCAGTCTTTGTTACCAGTCTTTGTTACCAGTATGTTACCAGTCTTTGTTACCAGTCTTTGTTACCAGTCTGTTACCAGTCTGTTACCAGTCTGTTACCAGCCTTTGTTACCAGTCTTTGTTACCAGTCTTTGTTTCTAGTCTTTGTTTCCAGTCTTTGTTACCAGTCTGTTTCCAGTCTTTGTTACCAGTCTTTGTTACCAGTCTGTTACCAGTCTGTTACCAGTCTGTTACCAGTCTGTTACCAGTCTGTTACCAGTCTGTTACCAGTCTTTGTTACCAGTCTGTTACCAGTCTGTTTCCAGTCTTTGTTTCCAGTCTGTTACCAGTCTGTTACCAGTCTGTTACCAGTCTGTTACCAGTCTGTTACCAGTCTGTTTCCAGTCTGTTACCAGTCTGTTACCTGTCTGTTACCAGTCTTTGTTACCAGTCTGTTACCAGTCTGTTACCAGTCTGTTACCAGTCTGTTACCAGTCTGTTACCATTCTGTTACCAGTCTTTGTTTCCAGTCTGTTACCAGTCTGTTACCAGTCTGTTACCAGTCTGTTACCAATCTGTTACCAGTCTGTTACCAGTCTGTTACCAGTCTGTTACCAGTCTTTGTTTCCAGTCTGTTACCAGTCTGTTACCAGTCTGTTACCAGTCTGTTACCAATCTGTTACCAGTCTGTTACCAGTCTGTTACCAGTCTGTTACCAGTCTTTGTTTCCAGTCTGTTACCAGTCTGTTACCAATATGTTACCAGTCTGTTACCAGTCTTTGTTACCAGTCTTTGTTTCCAGTCTTTGTTACCAGTCTTTGCCACAAAAAAAGGTCCAAAAAGCCTGAAAAGGTTAAAAACAGACAAAAAAACAAGTAGTATTTTCTCATTATTTTCATTGAACTAGTGTTTTTGCGCCAGTTGATTCCTCACCTTTCTCCCTAACCAATCTCAACTGTTGCGTAACAGCTCCACAGTAGGAAGGGATAGGGGTTGAGGGTATGTGGAAAATACAACATTACTAACTGTCTGATGATACATTATGGAACTTCACAATAGTCTTCTTGTCCTGTGGTACAGAGAGATAGAGATAGAGAGAGAGAGAGAGAGAGAGAGAGAGAGAGAGAGAGAGAGAGAGAGAGACAGAGAGAGAGAGAGAGAGAGACAGAGAGACAGAGAGAGAGAGAGAGAGAGAGAGAGAGAGAGAGAGAGAGAGACAGAGAGAGAGAGAGAGAGAGACAGAGATAGAGAGACAGAGAGAGAGAGAGAGACAGAGAGAGAGAGAGAGAGAGAGACAGAGAGAGAGACAGAGAGAGAGAGAGACAGAGAGAGAGAGACAGAGAGAGAGAGAGAGCGAGAGAGAGAGAGAGAGAAAGACAGAGAGAGAGAGAGAGAGAGAGAGACAGAGAGAGAGAGAGAGAGAGAGAGAGAGAGAGAGAGAGAAGAGAGAGAGAGAGAGGAAAAAGAGAGAGAGAGAGAGAGCGACAGAGAGAGAGAGAGAGAGAGACAGAGAGAGAGAGAGAGACAGAGAGAGAGAGAGAGAGAGACAGAGAGACAGAGAGAGAGAGAGAGAGAGAGAGAGACAGAGAGAGAGAGAGAGAGAGAGAGAGACAGAGAGAGAGAGAGAGAGAGAGAGACAGAGAGAGAGAGAGAGAAAAGAGAGAGAGAGAGTGGAAAGAGAGAGAGAGAGACAGAGAGAGAGAGAGAGAGAGAGAGAGAGAGAGAAAAAAAAACAAAGAAAGAGAGAGAGGGAAATCACGGGTGGGGGGGGGGGCGAGAGGGATTGTCGAAACCAAACCCACAACCAGTCGTTTGGGCGTTTTGCTAAAAAGGAATAAATGTAGAAATGCTTGAGATTCAAAACTTTGTTAATATCTCCGGCTTGGCTTTGAACGGTTCTATTAGTTCAAATATGTAAACCTGGGAAGACAGAAATATCTGCCTGTCTGTCTGTCTGTCTGTCTGTCTGTCTGTCTGTCTGTCTGTCTGTCTGTCTGTCTGTCTGTCTGTCTGTCTGTCTGTCTGTGTCTGTTTCTCTCTCTCTCTCCCCTTGAACTCTGTGTGCATCGTGTGAATTGACGTGAAGCCTGTATGAGAGGATATAGCCCAGTGCTTGGCGTGGCTGTTTTGAATTCCGTGACTGTTCAGGCACAGGTTGTGGATTTGGAATGAAGTGGGCCTGAAGAACAGCTCTTTGTTCCCAACATCCTGTCACTGACCCCCTAGGTAATCATCCACCTCCACCCTCCAACCCCTATCCCCTCCCTCCAGGGGTACCTGTCGGTGGGAACCGGGAGAGGGCAGTTGTGGGGGGGGAAACACAGTGGAGGACCACGGCCCTCCCAACACACACACCTTTTGTCTCCCTTCTCTCACACAGATAGGGGGGGATGACAGAGGCTGCCACTGGATAGGTAATGAGGCAGCATTGAGAACATGCGAACCATCAATGGGCCTTTTAGTAGAAGTCTGTTGGCTCGCTGGCTCTCTCTGTGTGATGACGTCTGTTAGCTAGCTAGCTGGCTCTCTCTGTGTGATGACGTCTGTCAGCTAGCTAGCTCTCTCTCTCTCTATGTGATGACGTCTGTTAGCTAGCTAGCTCTCTCTCTCTCTGTGTGTGATGACGCCTGTTAGCTAGCTAGCTCTCTCTCTCTCTGTGTGTGATGACGTCTGTTAGCTAGCTCTGTCTCTCTCTGTGTGATGATGTCTGTTAGCTAGCTAGCTCTCTCTGTGCGATGACGTCTGTTAGCTAGCTAGCGCTCTCTCTGTTTAATGACGTCTGTCAGCTAGATAGCTCTCTCTCTCTCTGTGTGTGATGACGTCTGTTAGCTAGCTCTCTCTCTCTGTGTGTGATGACGTCTGTTAGCTAGCTCTGTCTCTGTGTGATGATGTCTGTTAGCTAGCTAGCTCTCGCTCTCTATGTGACGACGTCTGTTAGCTAGCTAGCTCTCTCTCTCTCTGTGTGATGACGTCTGTTAGCTAGCTAGCTCTCGCTCTCTATGTGATGACGTCTGTTAGCTAGCTAGCTCTCTCTCTCTGTGCGATGACGTCTGTTAGCTAGCTAGCTCTCTCTATGTAATGACGTCTGTTAGCTAGCTAGCTCTCTCTGTGTGATGACGTCTGTTAGCTAGCTAGCTCTCTCTGTTTAATGATGTCTGTTAGCTAGTTAGCTCTCTCTCTGTTTAATGATGTCTGTTAGCTAGCTATTTCTCTCTGTTTAATGATGTCTGTTAGCTAGCTAGCGCTCTCTGTTTAATGATGTCTGTTAGCTAGTTAGCTCTCTCTCTGTTTAATGACGTCTGTTAGCTAGCTATTTCTCTCTGTTTAATGATGTCTGTTAGCTAGCTATTTCTCTCTGTTTAATGATGTCTGTTTGCTAGTTAGCTCTCTCTGTTTAATGATGTCTGTTAGCTAGTTAGCTCTCTCTGTTTAATGATGTCTGTTAGCTAGTTAGCTCTCTCTGTTTAATGATGTCTGTTAGCTAGTTAGCTCTCTCTCTGTTTAATGATGTCTGTTAGCTAGCTAGCTCTCTCTCTGTTTAATGACGTCTGTTAGCTAGTTAGCTCTCTCTCTGTTTAATGATGTCTGTTAGCTAGCTAGCTCTCTCTGTTTAATGATATCTGTTAGCTAGTTAGCTCTCTCTGTTTAATGACGTATGTTAGCTAGCTAGCTCTCTCTGTTTAATGACGTCTGTTAGCTAGCTAGCTCTCTCTGTTCTCTCTGTTTAATGACGTCTGTTAGCTAGTTAGCTCTCTCTGTTTAATGACGTCTGTTAGCTAGCTAGCTCTCTCTGTTCTCTCTGTTTAATGACGTCTGTTAGCTAGTTAGCTCTCTCTGTTTAATGACGTATGTTAGCTAGCTAGCTCTCTCTGTTCTCTCTGTTTAATGATGTATGTTAGCTAGTTAGCTCTCTCTGTTTAATGACGTCTGTTAGCTAGCTAGCTCTCTCTGTTCTCTCTGTTTAATGACGTCTGTTATGGCTGTTTTGTTCTTTGTTAGTTACCTCCCCCTCCTCACTACTCACCCGAAGAGAGAAGGAACAGGGAAGAGAGAGCGAAAGATAGAGAGAGTTGATTGCGAGAGTGGGAGAGAGATTTTGTAAAATAGTAAAAAGACACTGTCCTTGTTGACAACAGATCATAGGCTTTGGGGTTATTATTTGAGGGCACAGGAAACCAGGCATAAAATACTTAAATACAACTTCTACAAAAGGGAAAAAGATGGAAAGTTTAGATACGGAGCAGCACTTTTTTTTCTCTCTCTTCCTCTAGCAATTTTTCTCTCACCTTCTCATCCTCTGTCTGTCTGTCCCCCCCCCCCTTCTCTTCCTCTGGACTACAGGAAGAGTCAGTTGCTCTTTCCTGATTGCTTCATGACAGACCATCGCCACAGGAACAAAGAGCCCTCTGATACCCTCTTCATCTAGAATAAAATAACAGGGGAGAGAGAGACAGGAGAGAGAGAGAGAGAGAGAGAGAGAGAGAGAGAGGAGAGAGAGAGAGAGAGAGAGAGAGAAAGAGGGGGGAGTTGTAGAAGGAGGTGTAGAGAGAAAGAGATTTTGGGATTACAGAACAACGTTGTTTATTTGTTTGTCTTCCCCACACCCCCTCTTTCTTTAAATCCTCCCTTTCTTTCTTCACACAGTAGCTTCTTCTCGTCCTCTGCTCTGGTGGTTTTTCTTCTTGTCAAACTGAAGACAAGCCTGTCAGACAAACACATTAATGGAAAAAGAAGGTCTGATGAATTAAACAGAAAGACCAAGTGTTTGCATAAGGAGTAATTGCGAGTGGAGGGTCTGTGTGTATAGCAGGACCATCTGGAGACAGTTAGTGGTGATTGTAGGTTTTAGCGAGGACCACAGCAGCTTGTTTAGGGGAGAACAGTACTGTACAGGGGGGGATTCAGGGGGGGATTCAGACCTTCTTCTGATTATAATATCACTCACCTCCTCACTCACCTCCTCACTGACCCACCCACTCACTCACCTCCTCACTCACCTCCTCACTGACCCACCCACTCACCCACTCACTCACCCACCCACTCACCTCCTCACTCACCTCCTCACTCACCTCCTCACTCACCAACCTACTCACTTACCCCCTCACACACTCACTCACCCACCCACTCACCCACCTCCTCACTCACTCACCTCCTCACTCACCCACCCACTCACCCACCTCCTCACTCACCTCCTCACTCACCTCCTCACTCACCTCCTCACTCACCTCCTCACTCAAGCCCTCACACACTCACTCACCCACCCACTCACCCCCTCACACACTCACTCACCCACCCACTCACCCACCTCCTCACTCACTCACCCACCCACTCACCCACCCACTCACCCACCTACTCACTCACCCCCTCACACACACACTCACTCACCCACCCACTCACCCCCTCACACACTCACTCACCCACCCACTCACCCACCTCCTCACTCACTCACCCACCCACTCACCCACCTACTCACTCACCCCCTCACACACACACTCACTCACCCACTCACTCACTCGCTGACTCACTCACCCCCTCACACACTCACTCACCCACTCACTCACTCGCTGACTCGCTCACCCCCTCACACACTCACCCACGCACTCACTCACTCACTCATTCACTCACTCCCTCACTTTCTGACTCACTCACCCACTCACTCACTCACTCACTCACTCACTCACTCATTCACTCACTCCCTCACTTTCTGACTCACTCACCCACCAACACACTCTCCTCTTCAGCTCCCTAACCACCTGGTAATAACCCCTAAACCCTACCCACTACAGTAACTCCCTAACCTAACCACCCTAATTCCTAGTTGTTAGACTCCGCGGTGTTTACGAGGTCTTAAAAAGTGGCTCTTAATAAGTGGGCTGCGTTCCAAATGGCACCCTATTCCCTATATAGTGCACTACTTTAGACCAGAACCCTATGGGGCCTTATTCCCTATATAGTGCACTACTTTAGATCAGAGCCCTATGGGGCCTTATTCCCTATATAGTGCACTACTTTAGACCAGAGCCCTATGGCACCCTATTCCCTATATATAGTGCACTACTTTAGACCAGAGCCCTATGGTACCCTATTCCCTACATAGTGCACTACTTTAGACCAGAGCCCTATGGCACCCTATTCCCTATATAATGCACTACTTTAGACCAGAGCCCTATGGCACCCTATTCCCTATATAATGCACTACTTTAGACCAGAGCCCTATGGCACCCTATTCCCTACATAGTGCACTACTTTAGACCAGTGTGTCACTGAGAGAGAGTGACTGTAAGTCATACCGCCAGTAGATCGACAGCACACTACCAGAGAGGCTGGCCATGGCTTCATCCGAGCCCCAGCTGGGAGCACTAATTGTGGAAGGCTGTGCATTCCTCTGGCCCCTCTAGCCCTCCCTTCCTGGGGGTCCGGGACCAAGCCACGCAGGGCCGGGCCCCACTAGTAACACAACTGTTAATTGTGTGTCGTAATAACCCAGTGAATTTAAAGGGCTATGTAAACACAGAGTGATTCGCCATGGCAGCAGGCAGGGCTGGACAATAAAAACAGAGAGCACAGACACACACACACACACACACACACACACACACACACACACACACACACACACACACACACACACACACACACACACACACACACACACACACACACACACACACACACAGGGACCAAAAACACCAGCTGAAATGTTTATTCTACATTATTCAATGAAACTG
>NW_027000016.1:177500-180000 GCF_036934945.1 Oncorhynchus masou masou
CATTTTTACGGAATTAGATTTTAAAGTGGTCGTGAATGTGTGTGTGTGTGTGTGTGTGTGTGTGTGTGTGTGTGTGTATGTGTGTGTGTGTGTGTGTGTGTGTGTGTGTGTGTGTGTGTGTGTGTGTGTGTGTGTGTGTGTGTGTGTGTGTGTGTGTGTGTGTGTGTGTGTGTGTGTGTGTGTGTGTGTGTGTGTGTGTGTGTGAATCCCTCTGAACTGCAATGCAGTGTGTTAGTGAGAACACATTATGACCAAAAGCCTTCTTGGCCTCAAATAGTTCCTGGCTACACGTCCAGAGCTTTTATCAAATTGTTGCTCGCCCCAACCATTAGACACACACACACACACACACACACACACACACACACACACACACACACACACACACACACACACACACACACACACACACACACACACAGACACACTACATAGTGACAGTCCATTTTTTAGAACATAGCTCTCTCTCTCTCTCCATGTGAGTTCACTTTAGCTCTACCACCCCCCCCCTTTCCCCCCTGTCCTCTCCTCCACCCTTCTCCTCCCAATCTCCACCCCGTTATCGTGGGGCTCTGGAGCCCCAGAGAGGAGGTCAAAGGGTCAAAGTATTTTCCTTTTTTGAATGTGGAACTCTCAGGGAGAGGGCTTGGCTGAGAATGGCAGCAGGGGTTGGGGGGGTCAAGATTTTAATTCTGTTACTGAACAGCTGTTTTGAGTTTCTCTTCACGTCTCCTCCTCCTCCTCCTCCTCTCCTCCCTTTCCCCACAAATCCAGGGAGATGAAAAATTTGTTCAGATGGGAACCAGTGAAATAAAAAAGTTTTACGGTCCCTTGCCCTTGCCGCTGCTCTAGCATTAGGCAGGAATGTCAGTATAATAACGTCAGCATTTGGCCCCGTTCAGAGGGACTTAAAACAAGGAAGTCCTTTCTCTGTTTGGGTGTCTTAACACAACGCCGGAAAGCTAATTAAAAAAGCTTCAAAAAAAGCGGGAAAGAATTTTTTCATTCTATAAAAGCCAAAGGAATTTAAATTCTCTCCTTCCTTAGTTTCAACTTCCAGGAGAAATGTTTTAATAGAAACTTCAAAAAGGTGAGGACTTAACCTTTTCACCATGTAGTTACGATTTGAAAACTACGTAACCGCAGGAATCAAATGTTTGAGGAATTTCAGGTACAGATCAGAGTCACGGAGGTGTTATTCTTCATTAATTAAAAGGATATTTTTGGTATTGCTGAACAGTTCAATTATCAATAATCTGTCTTCTCTTTTAACTGAAGTTTACATCAATCAAATCAAAAGCTTTTAATCATTTATTTAACTTGCTTCTCCTTGGATTTCCTCCCTTAGATTGTATTTTACGTGTTTCTTCAATCTTTATTTTCATCAAGTCATTTAAGAACAAATTCTTATTAACAATGATCGCCTGGAGGGGGGAGAAGGGGGAGGAGAAGGAGGGGAGGAAGAGAGGAGGGGGGAGGAGTAGAGGAGGGGAAAATGGGGGAGGAGGAGAGGAGGGGGAGGAGAAGAGGAGGGGGAGGAGGAAGGGGGAGGGGGAGAGGAGGAGAAGAGGGGGGAGGAGGGAGAGAAGAGGGAGGGAGAGGAGGAGAAGGGGGGCAGAGGATAGGAAGGGGAGGAGGGGGAGGGAAGAGAGGAGTGGGGAGGGAGATGCGGGGAGAGGAGTGGGGATAAGGGGAGGAGAGGGAGGAGATGAGAGTGGAGGGCTCCTATAAATGGAAAACTAATAACAGATTTTCAGTTTGCATTCTCCAGTAAGAGAGAGAGAGAGAGAGAGAGAGAGAGAGGTGCTCTCGCCCGGGGCTGTGCTGGTGTGTGGCGCAGCAGTAATCAGAGGTCATCATTTCATTGGCGGTTAGCATCAGGTTCAATTTTTCTAGTAGGTTACATTTAGCAGAACGTCTGGATTGTGTTACTGAGGGGCGGCTGAATCAGAGAGAGCTGCAGATTCCCTCAGCCTCTCCAACACCAGCAAGGCCTGCAGGGAAAGGGAAGCACATACAGGAAGACCCATGGACACATGCAGACACACATACATGTACACACACACAGACACAGACACAGATGCTGCTATAAACACCATGGATATCTTTATTCTCCCTCCTCTTTTCTCCCTCCTCTTCTCTCCCCCTCTTTTCTCCCTCCCCTCCTCTTCTCTCCCTTGTCATCTCTTTCTCCTCTTCTCTGCCCTGCCCTCCTCTTCACTCCCTCCTCTTCTCTACCCTCCTCTTCACTCCCTCCTCTTCTCTACCCTCCTCTTCTATCCTCCTCCTCTCTCCCTTCTCCCACTCCCACCTCCTTTTTTCTCCCCTCCCCCACTTTCCCCTCTTCTCTTCATTCCTCTTCTCTACCCTCTTCTCTCCTCCTCTTCTCTCCTCTCCTCTTCTCTCCTCTCCTCTTCTCCCCCTCCTCTTCTCTCCCCTTCTCTCCTCCTCTTCTTTCCACTCCCCCACTCTCCCCTCTCTTCTCTCCTCCTCTTCTATC
>NW_027000016.1:195000-197500 GCF_036934945.1 Oncorhynchus masou masou
CATTGACTCTGTACCGGCACCCCCTGTATGTATTATTATTTTTTACTGCTGCTCCTTAATAACTTGTTACTTTCATTATTATTATTTATTTTTATATTATTTTATCTCTTATTCTTATCCGAATGTTTTTGGTACTGCGCTGTTTTTTAGGGGCTCGTACACCTGTTGTATTCGGCATATCTGACTCATAAAATAAGATTTGCATCGGCAATCTTCAAGAAATTTCCACGTCTTTCTTTACAAGGAGTTAACCAAAATGCATGTTAAATTCACCCCTGGTTCTCTTACACACTTAGAAAAAAAGGGTTCTTCATTTGGCACTAAATAGAGATTTTGTTTTCAAAAACGTGTGTACCTATTCTGATGGTCCTGTTTCCTGTTTCCTCTCTCCTCTCCGCAGCACAACATGCCCTTCTGGAGAATCTCCAGCCACTCTGACCTCATGGCCCTCCACCATGCTCTGGACCTGGAGTACTTGTAGCTACCGCTTCCTACTGCTCAGACCGTGGCACCTACAGCTCGGCCTACCGGCCCACTGCACCTACCCAGAGGCCCCTACACCCTACCGGCCCACTGCACCTACCCAGAGGCCCCTACACCCTACCGGCCCACTGCACCTACCCAGAGGCCCCTACACCCTACCGGCCCACTGCACCTACCCAGAGGCCCCTACACCCTACCGGCCCACTGCACCTACCCAGAGGCCCCTACACCCTACCGGCCCACTGCACCTACCCCGAGGCCCCTACACCCTACCGGCCCACTGCACCTACCCAGAGGCCCCTACACCCTACCGGCCCACTGCACCTACCCAGAGGCCCCTACACCCTACCGGCCCACTGCACCCACCCAAAGGTCCCTACACCCTACCGGCCCACTGCACCTACCCAAAGGCCCCTACACCCTACCAGCCCACTGCACCTACCCAAAGGCCCCTACACCCTACCGGCCCAATGCACCTACCCAAAGGCTCCACAACTGCTCTACCAGACCCTACTGGCCCATACTGGCCCCTACTGGCTCCTACTGACCACTACCAACCCCTACTGGCCCCTACCAACCCCTACTGGCCACTACCAACCCCTACTGGCCCCAACTGGCCCCTACTGACCCCTACTGGCCCCTTGTGCTCCACATACCACAACTACTCTACCAGACCTTACTGGCCCACACTGGCCCATACTAACCCCTACTGGCTCCTACTGGCTCCTACTGGCCCCTACCAACCCCTACTGGCCCCTAGCGCTCCACATACCACCACTACTCTACCAGACCCTACACTTCCTGCTCCACCTTGCCTTGCAACCTTTCAACTTTCAACTTTCACCACAGCCACTCTGGTCCTCCCACCCAGAACAGACTCTCTGGGGCCCTTTGTGTCGCCTGCCCTCCCCCTTCTTTACCTGGCTGCCCTCTTGCCCTCCCCCTTCTTTACCTGGCTGCCCTCTTGCCCTCCCTCCTTCCCGCCCTCCCCTCCCTGCATTCAACTAGAGAGAAAAAATGAACAGAAAGAGACCTTTAAAAGAAGAAAAACTGAACAATGAAACAGTCGACATCATGTTGACATACGGCCACAATTCATCTGAACCTGGATTCATTATCTGTGTGTTCGTTCTGAAGGCCCACCGCCCCAAACAACCCGAGTGGGGGTGACATCCAACTCTCTCTCTCTCCCTCTGTCTCCCTCTCCCTCTCGCTCTGTCTCGCTCTCTCCCTCTTTCTCTCTGTCTCTCTCTCTCTCACTCTCTCTCTCTCTCTCTCTCTCTGTCTCGCTCTCTGTCTCACTCTCTCCCTCTTTCTCTCTGTCTCTCTCTCTCTCTCTCTCTCTCTCTGTCTCTGTCTCTCTCTCTCTCTCTCTCTCTCTCTCTCTCTCACTCTCTTCCCCACCTCTCCCCACTCTCTCTCCTCTCTATCTCTCTGTCTCTCTCCCTCTCACTCTGTCTCTCTCTCTCTCTCCTCTCTATCTCTCTGTCTCTCTCCCTCTCGCTCCGTCTCTCTCTCTCTCTCTCTCTCTCTCTTCGTGGTATATAGAGACAGAGGGGCCCATGTTGTTCTAACTCATCCGTCCTCCATCGTTAATCTCTTGCCCTGCCTGACTTCGGCCTGGGAATTCTGTGCTTCTTATTATTTATGAACGGAGACGTTGTGAGTGTCACTGTCACTAAAGGAGAAGACTTGTGCCTTTTTCACGTTACACAGTATTTTGACTCCCACCTACCCCCACACTATTCCCACACCAGGACGGACGAGGAAAACAGACTAATTAACGTTCATGGAAGAAGTAAAACAAACAAAAAGGTTTTTTTTTTCTAATAATTTAAAGAAAATTAAGAAACTTTATTTACAATGATGCTGAGACAATCGTGTACAGAGAAAGTCTTTTTTTTGTGTGTGTGTGTGTAAATTTTAAGTCACTGGACGATCCTATAGTAATTGGTTAATAGGCTCTTGAAAAGTTAAAAGGGCAAAATGTTATTTTTTTTTCTCCATTGAAGTAAAA
>NW_027000016.1:205000-220000 GCF_036934945.1 Oncorhynchus masou masou
CCTTCTCAGCTGTTGGGCGATCCTTCTCAGCTGTTGGGCGATCCTTCTCAGCTGTTGGGCGATCCTTCTCAGCTGTTGGGCGATCCTTCTCAGCTGTTGGGCGATCCTTCTCAGCTGTTGGGCGATCCTTCTCAGCTGTTGGGCGATCCTTTTCAGCTGTTGGGCGATCCTTTTCAGCTGTTGGGTGATCCTTCTCAGCTGTTGGGCGATCCATCTCAGCTGTTGGGCGATCCTTCTCAGCTGTTGGGCGATCCTTTTCAGCTGTTGGGCGATCCTTCTTAGCTGTTGGGCGATCCTTCTCAGCTGTTGGGCGATCCTTTTCAAGCGATCCTTATCAGCTGTTGGGTGATCCTTCTCAGCTGTTGGGCGATCCTTCTTAGCTGTTGGGCGATCCTTTTCAGCTGTTGGGCGATCCTTCTCAGCTGTTGGGCGATCCTTCTCAGCTGTTGGGCGATCCTTTTCAAGCGATCCTTCTCAGCTGTTGGGTGATCCTTCTCAGCTTTTGGGCGATCCTTCTCAGCTGTTGGGCGATCCTTCTCAGCTGTTGGGCGAACCTTCTCAGCTGTTGGGCGATCCTTTTCAGCTGTTGGGCGATCCTTCTCAGCTGTTGGGCGATCCTTCTCAGCTGTTGGGCGATCCTTTTCAAGCGATCCTTCTCAGCTGTTGGGTGATCCCTCTCAGCTGTTGGGCGATCCTTCTCAGATGTTGGGCGATCCTTTTCAGCTGTTGGGCGATCCTTCTCAGCTTTTGGGCGATCCTTCTCAGCTGTTGGGCGATCCTTTTCAAGCGATCCTTCTCAGCTGTTGGGTGATCCTTCTCAGCTGTTGGGCGATCCTTTTCAGCTGTTGGGCGATCCTTTTCAGCTGTTGGGCGATCCTTCTCAGCTGTTGGGCGATCCTTTTCAGCTGTTGGGCGATCCTTTTCAAGCGATCCTTTTCAGCTGTTGGGCGATCCTTCTCAGCTGTTGGGCGATCCTTTTCAGCTGCTGGGCGATCCTTCTCAGCTGTTGGGCGATCCTTCTCAGCTGTTGGGCGATCCTTCTCAGCTGTTGGGCGATCCTTTTCAGCTGTTGGGCGATCCTTTTCAGCTGTTGGGCGATCCTTTTCAGCTGTTGGGCGATCCTTTTCAGCTGCTGGGCGATCCTTCTCAGCTGTTGGGCGATCCTTTTCAGCTGTTGGGCGATCCTTTTCAAGCGATCCTTTTCAGCTGTTGGGCGATCCTTCTCAGCTGTTGGGCGATCCTTTTCAGCTGCTGGGCGATCCTTCTCAGCTGTTGGGCGATCCTTTTCAGCTGCTGGGCGATCCTTCTCAGCTGTTGGGCGATCCTTTTCAGCTGTTGGGCGATCCTTTTCAAGCGATCCTTTTCAGCTGTTGGGCGATCCTTCTCAGCTGTTGGGCGATCCTTTTCAGCTGCTGGGCGATCCTTCTCAGCTGTTGGGCGATCCTTTTCAGCTGTTGGGCGATTCTTCTCAGCTGTTGGGCGATCCTTTTCAGCTGTTGGGCGATCCTTCTCAGCTGTTGGGCGATCCTTCTCAGCTGTTGGGTGATCCTTCTCAGCTGTTGGGCGATCCTTCTCAGCTGTTGGGCGATCCTTCTCAGCTGTTGGGCGATCCTTTTCAGCTGTTGGACGATCCTTCTCAGCTGTTGGGCGATCTCTTTCAGGTGATCCTTCTCAGCTGTTGGGAAGTGAAGTAGGGAGAAGTGCATTAAAAGGACATTGTATTGGTACCTTCCTGTGGATAAAGACCCTGTCGGTCCAATCTCCAGGTTACTGGTTCCCCTGGTCCCTGTAGTAAAACAGCCCTGTCGGTCCAGTCTCCAGGTTACATTTACATTTACATTTAAGTCATTTAGCAGACGCTCTTATCCAGAGCGACTTACAAATTGGTGAATTCACCTTCTGACATCAGTGGAACAGCCACTTTACAATAGTGCATCTAAATCATTTAAGGGGGGTGAGAAGGATTGCTTTATCCTATCCTAGGTATTCCTTGAAGAGGTGGGGTTTCAGGTGTCTCCGGAAGGTGGTGATTGACTCCGCTGTCCTGGCGTCGTGAGGGAGTTTGTTCCACCATTGGGGGGCCAGAGCAGCGAACAGTTTTGACTGGGCTGAGCGGGAACTGTACTTCCTCAGTGGTAGGGAGGCGAGCAGGCCAGAGGTGGATGAACGCAGTGCCCTTGTTTGGGTGTAGGGCCTGATCAGAGCCTGGAGGTACTGCGGTGCCGTTCCCCTCACAGCTCCGTAGGCAAGCACCATGGTCTTGTAGCGGATGTGAGCTTCAACTGGAAGCCAGTGGAGAGAGCGGAGGAGCGGGGTGACGTGAGAGAACTTGGGAAGGTTGAACACCAGACGGGCTGCGGCGTTCTGGACAGTGAGTTGCAGTAATCCAGACGGGAGATGACAAGTGCCTGGATTAGGACCTGCGCCGCTTCCTGTGTGAGGCAGGGGCGTACTCTGCGGATGTTGTAGAGCATGAACCTACAGGAACGGGCCACCGCCTTGATGTTAGTTGAGAACGACAGGGTGTTGTCCAGGATCACGCCAAGGTTCTTAGCGCTCTGGGAGGAGGAAACAATGGAGTTGTCAACCGTGATGGCGAGATCATGGAACGGGCAGTCCTTCCCCGGGAGGAAGAGCAGCTCCGTCTTGCCGAGTTCAGCTTGAGGTGGTGATCCGTCATCCACACTGATATGTCTGCCAGACATGCAGAGATGCGATTCGCCACCTGTTCATCAGAAGGGGAAAGGAGAAGATTAATTGTGTGTCGTCTGCATAGCAATGATAGGAGAGACCATGTGAGGTTATGACAGAGCCAAGTGACTTGGTGTATAGCGAGAATAGGAGAGGGCCTAGAACAGAGCCCTGGGGGACACCAGTGGTGAGAGCGCGTGGCGAGGAGACAGATTCTCGCCACGCCACCTGGTAGGAGCGACCTGTCAGGTAGGACGCAATCCAAGCGTGGGCCGCACCGGAGATGCCCAACTCGGAGAGGGTGGAGAGGAGGATCTGATGGTTCACAGTGTCGAAGGCAGCCGATAGGTCTAGAAGGATGAGAGCAGAGGAGAGAGAGTTAGCTTTAGCAGTGCGGAGCGCCTCCATGATACAGAGAAGAGCAGTCTCAGTTGAATGACTAGTCTTGAAACCTGACTGATTTGGATCAAGAAGGTCATTCTGAGATAGATAGCGGGAGAGCTGGCCAAGGACGGCACGTTCAAGAGTTTTGGAGAGAAAAGAAAGAAGGGATACTGGTCTGTAGTTGTTGACATCGGAGGGATCGAGTGTAGGTTTTTTCAGAAGGGGTGCAACTCTCGCTCTCTTGAAGACGGAAGGGACGTAGCCAGCAGTCAGGGATGAGTTGATGAGCGAGGTGAGGTAAGGGAGAAGGTCTCCGGAAATGGTCTGGAGAAGAGAGGAGGGGATAGGGTCAAGCGGGCAGGTTGTTGGGCGGCCGGCCGTCACAAGAAGCAAGATTTCATCTGGAGAGAGAGGGGAGAAAGAGGTCAGAGCACAGGGTAGGGCAGTGTGAGCAGAACCAGCGGTGTCGTTTGACCTTAGCAAACGAGGATCGGTTGTCGTCGACCTTCTTTTCAAAATGGTTGACGAAGTCATCTGCAGAGAGGGAGGAGGGGGGAGGGGGAGGAGGATTCAGGAGGGAGGAGAAGGTGGCAAAGAGCTTCCTAGGGTTAGAGGCAGATGCTTGGAATTTAGAGTGGAAGAAAGTGGCTTTAGCAGCAGAGACAGAGGAGGAAAATGTAGAGAGGAGGGAGTGAAAGGATGCCAGGTCCGCAGGGAGGCGAGTTTTCCTCCATTTCCGCTCGGCTGCCCGGAGCACTGTTCTGTGAGCTCGCAATGAGTCGTCGAGCCACGGAGCGGGAGGGGAGGACCGAGCCGGCCTGGAGGATAGGGGACATAGAGAGTCAAAGGATGCAGAAAGGGAAGAGAGGAGGGTTGAGGAGGCAGAATCAGGAGATAGGTTGGAGAAGGTAAGAGCAGAGGGAAGAGATGATAGGATGGAAGAGGAGAGAGTAGCGTGGGAGAGAGAGCGAAGGTTGGGACGGCGCGATACCATCCGAGTAGGGGCAGTGTGGGAAGTGTTGGATGAGAGCGAGAGGGAAAAGGATACAAGGTAGTGGTCGGAGACTTGGAGGGGAGTTGCAATGAGGTTAGTGGAAGAACAGCATCTAGTAAAGATGAGGTCGAGCGTATTGCCTGCCTTGTGAGTAGGGGGGGAAGGTGAGAGGGTGAGGTCAAAAGAGGAGAGGAGTGGAAAGAAGGAGGCAGAGAGGAATGAGTCAAAGGTAGACGTGGGGAGGTTAAAGTTGCCCAGGACTGTGAGAGGTGAGCCGTCCTCAGGAAAGGAGCTTATCAAGGCATCAAGCTCATTGATGAACTCTCCGAGGGAACCTGGAGGGCGATAAATGATAAGGAGTTACCTGTTCCCCTGGTCTCTGAGATAGAAGGATGAGGGAGAAGAGAGAAATCCTATCCCTGGCCCATTACTCAGAGGCACTGTATATATACCTGGTTCTAACATACAGACTTTATCCGGATTTTGTCCACATTCTGATTGTGCCCACATCTTATAAGTGTAAACAGACAACATCAGGTCAAGATCAGGACGAAGGACACATGTTAACGGCAGGTATAAACGTCTAGAGTATGTTCTAGATGGCACCACATTATCTGTATTGTCCATTATGAGGGCCCTGCTCAAAGGTTGTGCACTACAGAGATTATAGGATTCCATCTGGGTCGGAGACCCCACCATCTGATAACACAGTAGGATTCCATCTGGGTCGGAGACCCCACCATCTGACAACACAGTAGGATTCCATCTGGGTCAGAGACTCCACCATCTGACAACACAGTAGGATTCCATCTGGGTCAGAGACTCCACCATTTATCTGAAAACACAGTAGGATTCCATCTGGGTCAGAGACCCAACCATATGATAACACAGTAGGATTCCATCTGGGTCAGAGACCCCACCATCTGATACCACAGTAGGATTCCATCTGGGTCAGAGACCCCACCATCTGATAACACAGTAGGATTCCATCTGGGTCAGAGACCCCACCATCTGATACCACAGTAGGATTCCATCTGGGTCAGAGACTCCACCATCTATCTGATAACACAGTAGGATTCCATCTGGGTCAGAGGCTCCACCATCTATCTGATAACACAGTAGGATTCCATCTGGGTCAGAGACTCCACCATCTATCTGATAACACAGTAGGATTCCATCTGGGTCAGGGACCCCACCATCTGACAACACAGTAGGATTCCATCTGGGTCGGAGACCCCACCATCTGACAACACAGTAGGATTCCATCTGGGTCAGAGACTCCACCATCTATCTGATAACACAGTAGGATTCCATCTGGGTCAGAGACTCCACCATCTATCTGATAACACAGTAGGATTCCATCTGGGTCAGAGACCCCACAGTCTGATACCACAGTAGGATTCCATCTGGGTCAGAGACTCCACCATCTATCTGATAACACAGTAGGATTCCATCTGGGTCAGAGACTCCACCATCTATCTGATAACACAGTAGGATTCCATCTGGGTCAGAGACTCCACCATCTCTC
Source organism: Oncorhynchus masou masou (assembly GCF_036934945.1). Taxonomy (NCBI): domain Eukaryota; kingdom Metazoa; phylum Chordata; class Actinopteri; order Salmoniformes; family Salmonidae; genus Oncorhynchus; species Oncorhynchus masou. The sequence continues at coordinate 210,598 of NW_027000016.1, forward strand.
TGATAACACAGTAGGATTCCATCTGGGTCAGAGACTCCACCATCTATCTGATAACACAGTAGGATTCCATCTGGGTCAGAGACTCCACCATCTCTCTGATAACACAGTAGGATTCCATCTGGGTCAGAGACTCCACCATCTATCTGAAAACACAGTAGGATTCCATCTGGGTCAGAGACTCCACCATCTATCTGATAACACAGTAGGATTCCATCTGGGTCAGAGACCCCACAGTCTGAAACCACAGTAGGATTCCATCTGGGTCAGAGACTCCACCATCTATCTGATAACACAGTAGGATTCCATCTGGGTCAGAGACTCCACCATCTATCTGAAAACACAGTAGGATTCCATCTGGGTCAGAGACTCCACCATCTGACAACACAGTAGGGTTCCATCTGGGTCAGAGACTCCACCATCTATCTGATAACACAGTAGGATTCCATCTGGGTCAGAGACCCCACAGTCTGATAACACAGTAGGATTCCATCTGGGTCAGAGACTCCACCATCTGACGACACGAGTAACTTTGACATTGTAGAGAACGTGTGGCTCTGAATAAAATTCATGATGCTTAATGATCCTATGTGGTTTTGGTGAAGTGGGTCGACAGGAGAAGGGGGACGGGGATTCTTTGCACCCCTATCCTGGCTTGTGTTACATGCTGGACTTTCCTAGTTTTGACCACCATAATAAAGTCAGCCTCGTAAATATTTTTTACGTGTTATTTTAACTAACTCAGCTGCCCGTGGCTCGAGGTCGTTTAGTGTTCTAGAAGTACTCTCCACGCCTCTCGCCACACCAGTCTCTTCACTAGGCTAGCTGCTGTTGTTATTGTAAATGCTTGGCCATGACCTTAAAGACCCTCAAAGAGACAGAGAGAGAGAGAGAGAAAAGAGTATGGGGGGGGGACCTGATAGAATTCTAAGATGTCTAATTTACTATTAGGGAGAGTCCACTCTGTCTCAGTGGAACCTGTTTGAAGTCCATGCGGACACTTGTTCACTGTTATCATACTATATTGTTTCATACCAAAGCCTTGCTTCGTTAAGCAGGAAGAGTGGCATCACCATAGTCATTATATCTCCATTAGCTATTTGAGACCAGCAGGACAGGCGTTGTGTGGATTTGGGGCATTGTGATTAGGGTGGTGGTGTGTTAGGTGTTTGGTCCAGACCCACGGAGGATCCAGTTTCCAGCTGACTAAAGTGGTGATAGTTTGATGTTGTTTGGTCCAGACCCACGGAGGATCCTGTTTCCAGCTGACTAAAGTGGTGATAGTGTGATGTTGTTTGGTCCAGACCCACGGAGGATCCTGTTTCCAGATGACTAAAGTGGTGATAGTGTGATGTTGTTTGGTCCAGACCCACGGAGGATCCTGTTTCCAGCTGACTAAAGTGGTGATAGTTTGATGTTGTTGTGGTCCAGACCCACGGAGGATCCTGTTTCCAGATGACTAAAGTGGTGATAGTGTGATGTTGTTTGGTCCAGACTCACGGAGGATCCTGTTTCCAGCTGACTAAAGTGGTGATAGTGTGATGTTGTTGTGGTCCAGACCCACGGAGGATTCTATTTCCAGCTGCTTCCTGGATGAATTAAAGACAGGGGCTGGTAACACCATTGACCAGTCCTGTGTCCCAAATGGCACCCTGTGCTATGTGTGGGGTACAACTTTTGGCCATGAACCCTGTTTAAAAGTAGTGAATTATATAAGGAACAGGGTTTAATTTGGGACAGAACCAGGCTGGTAACACAAGTGGTCAACTCTGACTGGGAAACAGCAGAGGGCTGCAATTATACAGGAGAGTCAGTCCACATTGATTAGTTCGTAGTTATACAGGAGAATCAGTCCACATTGATTAGTCCGCAGTTATACAGGAGAGTCAGTCCACATTGATTAGTCTGCAGTTATACAGGAGAGTCAGTCCACATTGATTAGTCTGCAGTTATACAAGAGAGTCAGTCCACATTGATTAGTCTGCAGTTATACAGGAGAGTCAGTCCACATTGATTAGTCTGCAGTTATACAGGAGAATCAGTCCACATTGATTAGTCTGCAGTTATACAGGAGAGTCAGTCCACATTGATTAGTCTGCAGTTATACAGGAAAATCAGTCCACATTGATTAGTCTGCAGTTATACAGGAGAGTCAGTCCACATTGATTAGTCTGCAGTTATACAGGAGAATCAGTCCACATTGATTAGTCTGCAGTTATACAGGAGAGTCAGTCCACATTGATTAGTCTGCAGTTATACAGGAGAATCAGTCCACATTGATTAGTCTGCAGTTATACAGGAGAGTCAGTCCACATTGATTAGTCTGCAGTTATACAGGAGAGTCAGTCCACATTGATTAGTCCGCAATTATACAGGAGAATCAGTCCACATTGATTAGCCCGCAGTTATACAGGAGAATCAGTCCACATTGATTAGTCTGCAGTTATACAGGAGAGTCAGTCCACATTGATTAGTCCGCAGTTATACAGGAGAATCAGTCCACATTGATTAGTCTGCAGTTATACAGGAGAGTCAGTCCACATTGATTAGTCCGCAGTTATACAGGAGAGTCAGTCCACATTGATTAGTCTGCAGTTATACAGGAGAGTCAGTCCACATTGATTAGTCCGCAGTTATACAGGAGAGTCAGTCCACATTGATTAGTCTGCAGTTATACAGGAGAATCAGTCCACATTGATTAGTCTGCAGTTATACAGGAGAGTCAGTCCACATTGATTAGTCCCCAGTTATACATTAGAATCAGTCCACATTGATTAGTCTGCAGTTATACAGGAGAGTCAGTCCACATTGATTAGTCTGCAGTTATACAGGAGAATCAGTCCACATTGAATAGTCTGCAGTTATACAGGAGAGTCAGTCCACATTGATTAGTCTGCAGTTATACAGGAGAATCAGTCCACATTGATTAGTCTGCAGTTATACAGGAGAGTCAGTCCACATTGATTAGTCTGCAGTTATACAGGAGAATCAGTCCACATTGATTAGTCTGCAGTTATACAGGAGAGTCAGTCCACATTGATTAGTCTGCAGTTATACAGGAGAGTCAGTCCACATTGATTAGTCTGCAGTTATACAGGAGAATCAGTCCACATTGATTAGTCTGCAGTTATACAGGAGAATCAGTCCACATTGATTAGTCTGCAGTTATACAGGAGAGTCAGTCCACATTGATTAGTCTGCAGTTATACAGGAGAATCAGTCCACATTGATTAGTCTGCAGTTATACAGGAGAATCAGTCCACATTGATTAGTCTGCAGTTATACAGGAGAGTCAGTCCACATTGATTAGTCTGCAGTTATACAGGAGAGTCAGTCCACATTGATTAGTCTGCAGTTATACAGGAGAGTCAGTCCACATTGATTAGTCTGCAGTTATACAGGAGAATCAGTCCACATTGATTAGTCCGCAGTTATACAGGAGAATCAGTCCACATTGATTAGTCTGCAGTTATACAGGAGAGTCAGTCCACATTGATTAGTCTGCAGTTATACAGGAGAGTCAGTCCACATTGATTAGTCTGCAGTTATACAGGAGAATCAGTCCACATTGATTAGTCTGCAGTTATACAGGAGAATCAGTCCACATTGATTAGTCTGCAGTTATACAGGAGAATCAGTCCACATTGATTAGTCTGCAGTTATACAGGAGAATCAGTCCACATTGATTAGTCTGCAGTTATACAGGAGAATCAGTCCACATTGATTAGTCTGCAGTTATACTGGAGAATCAGTCCACATTGATTAGTCCACAGTTATACAGGAGAATCAGTCCGCATTGATTAGTCTGCAGTTATACAGGAGAATCAGTCCACATTGATTAGTCCGCAGTTATACAGGAGAATCAGTCCACATTGATTAGTCCGCAGTTATACAGGAGAGTCAGTCCACATTGATTAGTCCGCAGTTATACAGGAGAGTCAGTCCACATTGATTAGTCTGCAGTTATACAGGAGAATCAGTCCACATTGATTAGTCTGCAGTTATACAGGAGAGTCAGTCCACATTGATTAGTCTGCAGTTATACAGGAGAATCAGTCCACATTGATTAGTCTGCAGTTATACAGGAGAATCAGTCCACATTGATTAGTCTGCAGTTATACAGGAGAGTCAGTCCACATTGATTAGTCTGCAGTTATACAGGAGAATCAGTCCACATTGATTAGTCTGCAGTTATACAGGAGAATCAGTCCACATTGATTAGTCTGCAGTTATACAGGAGAGTCAGTCCACATTGATTAGTCTGCAGTTATACAGGAGAATCAGTCCACATTGATTAGTCTGCAGTTATACAGGAGAGTCAGTCCACATTGATTAGTCTGCAGTTATACAGGAGAGTCAGTCCACATTGATTAGTCTGCAGTTATACAGGAGAATCAGTCCACATTGATTAGTCTGCAGTTATACAGGAGAATCAGTCCACATTGATTAGTCTGCAGTTATACAGGAGAGTCAGTCCACATTGATTAGTCTGCAGTTATACAGGAGAGTCAGTCCACATTGATTAGTCTGCAGTTATACAGGAGAGTCAGTCCACATTGATTAGTCTGCAGTTATACAGGAGAATCAGTCCACATTGATTAGTCTGCAGTTATACAGGAGAGTCAGTCCACATTGATTAGTCTGCAGTTATACAGGAGAGTCAGTCCACATTGATTAGTCTGCAGTTATACAGGAGAATCAGTCCACATTGATTAGTCTGCAGTTATACAGGAGAGTCAGTCCACATTGATTAGTCTGCAGTTATACAGGAGAGTCAGTCCACATTGATTAGTCCGCAGTTATACAGGAGAATCAGTCCACATTGATTAGTCCGCAGTTATACAGGAGAATCAGTCCACATTGATTAGTCTGCAGTTATACAGGAGAATCAGTCCACATTGATTAGTCTGCAGTTATACAGGAGAGTCAGTCCACATTGATTAGTCTGCAGTTATACAGGAGAATCAGTCCACATTGATTAGTCTGCAGTTATACAGGAGAATCAGTCCACATTGATTAGTCTGCAGTTATACAGGAGAATCAGTCCACATTGATTAGTCTGCAGTTATACTGGAGAATCAGTCCACATTGATTAGTCCACAGTTATACAGGAGAATCAGTCCACATTGATTAGTCTGCAGTTATACAGGAGAATCAGTCCACATTGATTAGTCTGCAGTTATACTGGAGAATCAGTCCACATTGATTAGTCTGCAGTTATACAGGAGAATCAGTCCACATTGATTAGTCTGCAGTTATACAGGAGAATCAGTCCACATTGATTAGTCTGCAGTTATACAGGAGAATCAGTCCACATTGATTAGTCTGCAGTTATACAGGAGAGTCAGTCCACATTGATTAGTCTGCAATTATACAGGAGAATCAGTCCACATTGATTAGTCTGCAGTTATACAGGAGAATCAGTCCACATTGATTAGTCTGCAGTTATACAGGAGAATCAGTCCACATTGATTAGTCTGCAGTTATACAGGAGAATCAGTCCACATTGATTAGTCTGCAGTTATACAGGAGAGTCAGTCCACATTGATTAGTCTGCAGTTATACAGGAGAGTCAGTCCACATTGATTAGTCTGCAGTTATAGAGGAGAATCAGTCCACATTGATTAGTCTGAGGTTATACAGGAGAATCAGTCCACATTGATTAGTCTGCAGTTATACAGGAGAATCAGTCCACATTGATTAGTCTGCAGTTATACAGGAGAATCAGTCCACATTGATTAGTCTGCAGTTATACAGGAGAGTCAGTCCACATTGATTAGTCTGCAATTATACAGGAGAATCAGTCCACATTGATTAGTCTGCAGTTATACAGGAGAATCAGTCCACATTGATTAGTCTGCAGTTATACAGGAGAGTCAGTCCACATTGATTAGTCTGCAGTTATACAGGAGAGTCAGTCCACATTGATTAGTCTGCAGTTATACAGGAGAGTCAGTCCACATTGATTAGTCTGCAGTTAAACAGGAGAGTCAGTCCACATTGATTAGTCTGCAGTTATACAGGAGAATCAGTCCACATTGATTAGTCTGCAGTTATACAGGAGAATCAGTCCACATTGATTAGTCTGCAGTTATACAGGAGAATCAGTCCACATTGATTAGTCTGCAGTTATACAGGAGAGTCAGTCCACATTGATTAGTCTGCAGTTATACAGGAGAATCAGTCCACATTGATTAGTCTGCAGTTATACAGGAGAGTCAGTCCACATTGATTAGTCTGCAGTTATACAGGAGAGTCAGTCCACATTGATTAGTCTGCAGTTAAACAGGAGAGTCAGTCCACATTGATTAGTCTGCAGTTATACAGGAGAATCAGTCCACATTGATTAGTCTGCAGTTATACAGGAGAGTCAGTCCACATTGATTAGTCTGCAGTTATACAGGAGAGTCAGTCCACATTGATTAGCCTGCAGTTATACAGGAGAGTCAGTCCACATTGATTAGTCTGCAGTTATACAGGAGAGTCAGTCCACATTGATTAGTCCGCAGTTATACAGGAGAATCAGTCCACATTGATTAGTCTGCAGTTATACAGGAGAGTCAGTCCACATTGATTAGTCCGCATTTATACAGGAGAGTCAGTCCACATTGATTAGTCTGCAGTTATACAGGAGAGTCAGTCCACATTGATTAGTCCGCATTTATACAGGAGAGTCAGTCCACATTGATTAGTCTGCAGTTAAACAGGAGAGTCAGTCCACATTGATTAGTCTGCAGTTATACAGGAGAATCAGTCCACATTGATTAGTCTGCAGTTATACAGGAGAGTCAGTCCACATTGATTAGTCTGCAGTTATACAGGAGAGTCAGTCCACATTGATTAGTCTGCAATTATACAGGAGAATCAGTCCACATTGATTAGTTCGTAGTTATACAGGAGAGTCAGTCCACATTGATTAGTCTGCAATTATACAGGAGAATCAGTCCACATTGATTAGTTCGTAGTTATACAGGAGAATCAGTCCACATTGATTAGTTCGTAGTTATACAGGAGAGTCAGTCCACATTGATTAGTCTGCAGTTATACAGGAGAGTCAGTCCACATTGATTAGTCCGCAGTTATACAGGAGAATCAGTCCACATTGATTAGTCTGCAGTTATACAGGAGAGTCAGTCCACATTGATTAGTCCGCAGTTATACAGGAGAGTCAGTCCACATTGATTAGTCCGCAGTTATACAGGAGAATAAGTCCACATTGATTAGTCTTCAGTTATACAGGAGAAACAGTCCACATTGATTAGTCTGCAGTTATACAGGAGAATCAGTCCACATTGATTAGTCTGCAGTTATACAGGAGAGTCAGTCCACATTGATTAGTCTGCAGTTATACAGGAGAGTCAGTCCACATTGATTAGTCTGCAGTTATACAGGAGAGTCAGTCCACATTGATTAGTCTGCAGTTATACAGGAGAGTCAGTCCACATTGATTAGTCCGCAGTTATACAGGAGAATCAGTCCACATTGATTAGTCTGCAGTTATACAGGAGAGTCAGTCCACATTGATTAGTCCGCAGTTATACAGGAGAGTCAGTCCACATTGATTAGTCCGCAGTTATACAGGAGAATAAGTCCACATTGATTAGTCTTCAGTTATACAGGAGAAACAGTCCACATTGATTAGTCTGCAGTTATACAGGAGAATCAGTCCACATTGATTAGTCTGCAGTTATACAGGAGAGTCAGTCCACATTGATTAGTCTGCAGTTATACAGGAGAGTCAGTCCACATTGATTAGTCTGCAGTTATAAAGGAGAGTCAGTCCACATTGATTAGTCTGCAGTTATACAGGAGAGTCAGTCCACATTGATTAGTCTGCAGTTATACAGGAGAGTCAGTCCACATTGATTAGTCCGCAGTTATACAGGAGAATCAGTCCACATTGATTAGTCTGCAGTTATACAGGAGAAACTGTCCACATTGATTAGTCTGCAGTTATACAGGAGAATCAGTCCACATTGATTAGTCTGCAGTTATACAGGAGAGTCAGTCCACATTGATTAGTCTGCAGTTATACAGGAGAATCAGTCCACATTGATTAGTCTGCAGTTATACAGGAGAGTCAGTCCACATTGATTAGTCTGCAATTATACAGGAGAATCAGTCCACATTGATTAGTCTGCAGTTATACAGGAGAATCAGTCCACATTGATTAGTCTGCAGTTATACAGGAGAGTCAGTCCACATTGATTAGTCTGCAGTTATACAGGAGAGTCAGTCCACATTGATTAGTCTGCAGTTATACAGGAGAGTCAGTCCACATTGATTAGTCTGCAGTTAAACAGGAGAGTCAGTCCACATTGATTAGTCTGCAGTTATACAGGAGAATCAGTCCACATTGATTAGTCTGCAGTTATACAGGAGAATCAGTCCACATTGATTAGTCTGCAGTTATACAGGAGAATCAGTCCACATTGATTAGTCTGCAGTTATACAGGAGAGTCAGTCCACATTGATTAGTCTGCAGTTATACAGGAGAATCAGTCCACATTGATTAGTCTGCAGTTATACAGGAGAGTCAGTCCACATTGATTAGTCTGCAGTTATACAGGAGAGTCAGTCCACATTGATTAGTCTGCAGTTAAACAGGAGAGTCAGTCCACATTGATTAGTCTGCAGTTATACAGGAGAATCAGTCCACATTGATTAGTCTGCAGTTATACAGGAGAGTCAGTCCACATTGATTAGTCTGCAGTTATACAGGAGAGTCAGTCCACATTGATTAGCCTGCAGTTATACAGGAGAGTCAGTCCACATTGATTAGTCTGCAGTTATACAGGAGAGTCAGTCCACATTGATTAGTCCGCAGTTATACAGGAGAATCAGTCCACATTGATTAGTCTGCAGTTATACAGGAGAGTCAGTCCACATTGATTAGTCCGCATTTATACAGGAGAGTCAGTCCACATTGATTAGTCTGCAGTTATACAGGAGAGTCAGTCCACATTGATTAGTCCGCATTTATACAGGAGAGTCAGTCCACATTGATTAGTCTGCAGTTAAACAGGAGAGTCAGTCCACATTGATTAGTCTGCAGTTATACAGGAGAATCAGTCCACATTGATTAGTCTGCAGTTATACAGGAGAGTCAGTCCACATTGATTAGTCTGCAGTTATACAGGAGAGTCAGTCCACATTGATTAGTCTGCAATTATACAGGAGAATCAGTCCACATTGATTAGTTCGTAGTTATACAGGAGAGTCAGTCCACATTGATTAGTCTGCAATTATACAGGAGAATCAGTCCACATTGATTAGTTCGTAGTTATACAGGAGAATCAGTCCACATTGATTAGTTCGTAGTTATACAGGAGAGTCAGTCCACATTGATTAGTCTGCAGTTATACAGGAGAGTCAGTCCACATTGATTAGTCCGCAGTTATACAGG
>NW_027000016.1:227500-235000 GCF_036934945.1 Oncorhynchus masou masou
CTAAATTAGTGCACTATATATAGGGAATAGGGTGCCATAGGGCTCTGGTCTAAAGTAGTGCACTATATAGGGAATAGGGTGCCATAGGACTCTGGTCTAAAGTAGTGCACTATATAGGGAATAGGGTGCCATAGGGCTCTGGTCTAAAGTAGTGCACTATATAGGGAATAGGATGCCATAGGGCTCTGGTCTAAGGTAGTGCACTATAATAGAGAATAGGGCATTTGGGACATACCCTGAGGAGAGTTCATACAGGCAGCAGGACTCCGGCCGTTCTCCGACTGTGACATCTTGATTGGTCTTAAAAAGATTCTGTGGGGCCCAGGGTGTTTGTTAATGGAGCTGTGGGGAGGGCTCTGACATGCCGGGTTCAGCGAAGGTTAGCAATGCAACACACACACACACACACACACACACACACACACACACACACACACACATACATACATACATACATACAAGCACGCACGCACGCATACGCACGCACGCACACACACACACACACACACACACACACACACACATATATAGAGACACACAAACGCACACCACACCGCAAAATGCATAACCTTTCCAGGGGAGAGATGTGTGTGAGGCTCTCCTACTCATTTGGCAGTATTGTAGAAGCGGACTTTGGTGGTGTCCGTTTGGAAGAGGTTCATCATGTTCCGTCCTAACAGAGCGTTCTGTTCCTCTGCTATTTCAGGGCAACACACTGAAGGTGTAGCGGAGTGGTCTTTGTTTGAGGATAGTCAGCCGTTACTCCAAGGCAGCTTTCACTGAGCAACTCAGACATAACCACAAATAAACACACACACACACACACGAACAGAACACACACACACCCACACATAGACACACACACACACACACACACACACACACACACACACACACACACACACACACACACACACACACACACACACACACACACACACACACACAGGTGGTAGAGGGTTAGGGGTCCTCTGGGTCCAGGTGGTAGAGTGTTAGGGGTCCTCTGGGTCCAGGTGGTAGAGTGTTAGGGGTCCTGTGGGTCCAGTCCTCTGGGTCCAGGTGGTATAGTGTTAGTGGTCCTCTGGGTCCAGGTGGTAGAGTGTTAGGGGTCCTCTGGGTCCAGGTGGTAGAGTGTTAGGGTCCTCTGGGTCCAGGTGGTAGAGTGTTAGGGTCCTCTGGGTCCAGGTGGTAGAGTGTTAGGGGTCCTCTGGGTCCAGGTGGTAGAGTGTTAGGGGTCCTCTGGGTCCAGTCCTCTGGGTCCAGGTGGTAGAGTGTTAGGGGTCCTGTGGGTCCAGGTGGTAGAGTGTTAGGGGTCCTCTGGGTCCAGGTGGTAGAGTGTTAGGGGTCATGTGGGTCCGGGTGGTAGAGTGTTAGGGGTCCTCTGGGTCCAGGTGGTAGAGTGTTAGGGGTCCTGTGGGTCCAGGTGGTAGAGTGTTAGGAGTCCTCTGGGTCCAGGTGGTAGAGTGTTAGGGGTCCTCTGGGTCCAGGTGGTAGAGTGTTAGGGGTCCTCTGGGTCCAGGTGGTAGAGTGTTAGGGGTCCTCTGGGTCCAGGTGGTAGAGTGTTAGGGGTCCTCTGGGTCCAGGTGGTCCAGGTGGTAGAGTGTTAGGGGTCCTCTGGGTCCAGGTGGTAGAGTGTTAGGGGTCCTGTGGGTCCAGTCCTCTGGGTCCAGGTGGTAGAGTGTTAGGGGTCCTCTGGGTCCAGGTGGTAGAGTGTTAGGGGTCCTCTGGGTCCAGGTGGTAGAGTGTTAGGAGTCCTGTGGGTCCAGTCCTCTGGGTCCAGGTGGTAGAGTGTTAGGGGTCCTCTGGGTCCAGGTGGTAGAGTGTTAGGGGTCCTCTGGTTCCAGTCCTCTGGGTCCAGGTGGTAGAGTGTTAGGGGTCCTCTGGGTCCAGGTGGTAGAGTGTTAGGGGTCCTCTGGGTCCAGGTGGTAGAGTGTTAGTGGTCCTCTGGGTCCAGGTGGTAGAGTGTTAGGGGTCCTCTGGGTCCAGGTGGTAGAGTGTTAGAGTCCTCTGGGTCCAGGTGGTAGAGTGTTAGGGGTCCTCTGGGTCCAGGTGGTAGAGTGTTAGGGGTCCTCTGGGTCCAGGTGGTAGAGTGTTAGGGGTCCTCTGGGTCCAGGTGGTAGAGTGTTAGGGGTCCTCTGGGTCCAGGTGGTAGAGTGTTAGGGGTCCTCTGGGTCCAGGTGGTAGAGTGTTAGGGGTCCTCTGGGTCCAGGTGTGGTAGAGTGTCAGGGTCCTCTGGGTCCAGTCCTCTGGGTCCAGGTGGTAGAGTGTTAGAGTCCTCTGGGTCCAGTCCTCTGGGTCCAGGTGGTAGAGTGTTAGGGGTCCTCTGGGTCCAGGTGGTAGAGTGTTAGGGGTCCTCTGGGTCAGGTGGTAGAGTGTTAGGAGTCCTCTGGGTCCAGGTGGTAGAGTGTTAGGGTCCTCTGGGTCCAGGTGGTAGTGTTAGGGGTCCTCTGGGTCCAGGTGGTAGAGTGTTAGGGGTCCTGTGGGCCCAGGTGGTAGAGTGTTAGGGGTCCTCTGGGTCCAGGTGGTAGAGTGTTAGGGGTCCTCTGCGTCCAGGTGGTAGAGTGTTAGGAGTCCTCTGGGTCCAGGTGGTAGAGTGTTAGGGGTCCTCTGGGTCCAGGTGGTAGAGTGTTAGGAGTCCTCTGGGTCCAGGTGGTAGAGTGTTAGGAGTCCTCTGGGTCCAGTCCTCTGGGTCCAGGTGGTAGAGTGTTAGGGGTCCTCTAGGTCCAGGTGGTAGAGTGTTAGGGGTCCTCTGGGTCCAGGTGGTAGAGTGTTAGGGTCCTGGGTCCAGGTGGTAGAGTGTTAAAGGGGTCTCTGGGTCCAGGTGGTAGAGTGTTAGGGTCCTCTGGGTCCAGGTGGTATAGTGTTAGGGGTCCTCTGGGTCCAGGTGGTAGAGTGTTAGGGGTCCTGCGTGGCTCAGTAGGCAACGCCAGGGTTCTTTGGTTGGATTCCCACAGGGGACCAGTACGTAGTAAAGTCTGGAATTGTATTCACTCATTTATATAAGTCATTTATATATGTCGCTCTGCATTAGAATGTCTGCTACATTACTAAAATGTCAATCGAATGAATCTGAGGAGTTTTTCTACACTGTTCTGAGTCTGTATCTAGAGCCAAAATTCGTTGTGTTGTGGCCTTCTAGAGGCGCCTCTCTCGCTCTCTGTAGCTGATGTGAGTAGTTAAATTCACAAGGCCGCAGGGCCAGACAAATTACAAGGACGTGTACTCAGAGCATGCACTAACCATGCTGGCAAGTGTCTGCACCAGAGGAGGCTCCTCAGAGGAGGAAGGGGAGGACTCTCCCCCTCAGTGAATTTCATATCATTTATTTTCCAGCATGCAGCCTTTTTAGATAAAACGATACTAAATATATTCAAAATAACTTATTAAAACGCACTGTTGAAGGTCTACACTATCCTCAGCAGCACCATGGTGTAGTCGGAGGACAGCTAGCTTCAGTCCTCCTCTGGGTACATTGACTTCAATAAAAAAACCTAGGAGGCTCATGGTTCTCAGCACCCTCCCATAGACTCACACAGTAATTATGTACTCCAACCTATCAGAGCTCTTGCAGCATGGACTGACATGTTGTCCACCCAATCAAAGGATCAGAGAATTAATTTGGTACTGAAAGCATAAGCTACAGCTTGCTAGCACTGTAGTGTATGCATTGTGGTGAGTAGTTGACTTAAAGAGAGAGAGAAAGACAAATAGTTTAACAGTTTCGAACTAATTGATTTTTTTTCAAAACTGAAGGAGGAGCACTTTATTAACTAGAAAATGCAGCTTGCTAGTTTAGCCAACTCAAACACCCAGATTAAACAGTGGGAGGCTATGTTAGCTACCTGGCTAACCCTCCAATCACCCTCAACTCAGCCTCCAATTCACCCCCCAATCAGTCCTCCAACTCACCCTCCTATCAACCTCCTATTACCCTCCTATCACCATCCAACTCACCCTCCATCTCACCCTCCAACTCACCCTCCTATCTCACCCTCCAACTCACCCTCCTATCAACCTCCTATTACCCTCCTATTACCCTCCTATTACCCTCCAATCACCATCCAACTCACCCTCCAACTCACCCTCCATCTCACCCTCCATCTCACCCTCCAACTCACCCTCCTATCACCCTCCTATCAACCTCCTGTTACCCTCCTATTACCCTCCTATCACCCTCCTATCACCCCCCTATCACCCTCCTATCACCCTCCTATCACCATCAACTCACCATCAACTCACCCTCCATCTCACCCTCCAACTCCTATTACCCTCCTATCACCCTCCTATCACCCTCCTATCCACCCTCTATCACCCTCCTATTACCCTCCTATCACCCTCCTATCACCCTCCTATCACCTCCACCCTCCTATCACCCTCCTATCACCCTCCTATCACCCTCCTATCACCCTCCTATCACCCTCCAACTCACCCTCCAACTCACCCTCCTATCACCCTCCTACCCTCCTACCCTCCAACTCACCCTCCTATCACCCTCCTATCACCCTCCTATCACCCTCCCTATTACCCTCCTATCACCCTCCTATCACCCTCTATCACCCTCCTATCACCTCCTATCCCCTCCTAACTCACCCTCCTATTACCCTCCTATCACCCTCCTATCACCCTCCTATCACCCTCCTATCACCCTCCTATCACCCTCCTATTACCCTCCTATCACCATCCACTCACCTCCTCTCACCCTCCCCATCACCCTCCCATCACCCTCCTATCACCCTCCTATCACCCTCCTATCACCCTCCTATTACCCTCCTATCACCCTCCTATCACCCTCCTATCACCCTCCTATCACCCTCCTATCACCCTCCTATCACCCTCCTATTACCCTCCTATTACCCTCCTATCACCCTCCAACTCACCCTCCATCTCACCCTCCAACTCACCCTCCTATCACCCTCCTATCACCCTCCTATCACCCTCCTATTACTCTCCTATCACCCTCCTATCACCCTCCTATCACCCCCCTATCACCCTCCATCTCAGCCTCCTATCACCCTCCTATCACCATCCAGCTTATTCTACAATTCACTCTCCAACTATCCTCCAATCTCTCCTCATCTCACCCTCCAACTCACCCTCCAATCTCTCTCCATCTCACTCTCCAACTATCCTCCAATCTTTCTCCATCTCACCCTCCAACTTGCCCTCCAATCTCTCTCCATCTCACCCACCAACTACCCTCCATTTCACCCTCTGTCTCACCCTCCAATCTCTCTCCAACTCACCCTCCAATCCCCCTCAACTCAGCATGCAATTACCCTCCATCTCACCCTCCAATAACCCGCCAACTTCCCTCCATCTCAGCCTCCAATAACCCTCCATCTCACCCTCCAATAACCCTCCATCTCAGCCTCCAATAACCCTTCATCTCACCCTCCAATAACCCTCCATCTCAGCCTCCAATAACCCTCCATCTCAGCCTCCAATAACCCTCCAATAACCCGCCATCTCACCCTCCAATAACCCTTCATCTCAGCCATCAATAACCCTTCATCTCAGCCACCAATAACCCTTCATCTCACCCTCCATCTCACCCTCAAATAACCCTCCATCTCACCCTCCAATAACCCTCCATCTCACCCTCCAATAACCCTCCCTCTCACCCTCCAATAACCCTCCCTCTCACCCTCCAATAACCCTCCCTCTCACCCTCCAATAACCCTCCATCTCACCCTCCAATAACCCTCCATCTCACCCTCCAATAACCCTCCATCTCACCCTCCAATAACCCTCCATCTCACCCTCCAATAACCCTCCCTCTCACCCTCCAATAACCCTCCCTCTCACCCTCCAATAACCCTCCTCTCACCTTCCAATAACCCACTCCCTCACCCTCAATAACCCTCCATCTCACCCTCCAATAACCCTCCATCTCACCCTCCAATAACCCTCCATCTCACCTCAATAACCCTCCATCTCACCCTCCAACCCTCCCTCTCCCAGTGTGTCTGTGGTCTAATTGGACACTATATTGTGTCTGCATGTCTATCGAGACGGGCCTCCTCAGACCTCCATGTGTGGGGTTAATTGGTCCGTCTCTCTCCCGTTAGGTCTCGGACTTGGGTCAACCCCCCTTCTCATCGTCCCCCCTCTGGCAGGCCAACACACACACGTGCACACACACACACACACACACACACACATATATTTTTTTTCTTCGTATGTACTTTTTATATTTTTTACCTCTCAATTTCCATCTACGGACTGAATATCCTATCCTGCAACCCGCCTCACCCAATGTGGTATGGATCTGCTATTTCTTACACTTTAGAATCGGAATCCCCATCAGCAGCTAGCCAGCTAACTGGCTACTAGCCAGTTAGCCACTGCTAGTGATCATCACCGTTAACTCGGACATCAGCCAGCCTCAGCAGGTCAATTCCTGCCAGTCTGCACAGCGCGATATCAACCCAGAGCATATCGGACTGCTTTTTCTCTCACACCTTCCTGCAAACTCTGAGACCCTACACCAGATCATTGCAGCTAGCTTACTGCTAATGAGTAGCTACTCCTGGCTAAAGTCTCTGTCCTGAAGCACCATCTCGATCGCTGAATTCTACAACACGGGAGCCCCGCCAGATCCGGCTGCCAATGGAACCGTCCAAACAAAAAGCTCCCACAATATTTTTATCATAAATTTCTCTCAGTCAATCATCAGTAATTTGTCTAAGTGCCATACTTGTTGAATGTCCTTCCATATAATCGTGAAACAGGCTGATTGGTCGGCTATTTGAGTCAGTAAATGGGGCTTTACTATTCTTGGGTAGCGGAATGACTTTAGCTTCCCTCCAGGCCTGAGGGGGCACACTCTCCAGTAGGCTCAGATTGAAGATGTGGCAAATAGGAGTGGCACTATCGTCCGTAAGTTGTCAGATCCTTGATAGACAACGATACTTTTTTCACTACTTCCACACTCAATTCACAAACATTCAAAAGTACAACGCTTGTCTTTCATAATTGAATCCATTATACTTGGATGTGGAGTGTCAGGGTTTGTTGCTATTATGAAATGACAACGTTTGCTAATCTGCCAAAGAACAAAATATTGAAAGTAATTGTCAAGATCAGTGGGTTTTGTGATGAATGAGGATTCAGGAGTTTTTCCCTTTTTAACATTTCATTCTTTATTTAATTTATTTTTGTTTCATAGTATAGTTTCTTCTTATTCGTATTCAGTTTAGTCACATGATTTCTCCATTTGCAGCCAATCGGATCTGCAGCCAGACGTATGTTCCATCATTTTTTTGCCTCATCCCTCTCAACATACAATGGTTCAATTCCTCATCAGTCCATGACGATTTAAACATTTTTCACAGTTCTTTTCTTAATGAGTAACTGGAAAAAGCTATTTCTGTATCGGTTCTCGTCTGGCGAAGGAGAAGCGGACCAAAATGCAGCGTGGTATCTTTGAAACATGTTTAATGACGAAGAAAAAACGAACAATACAAAACAACAAACGGACCGTGAAAACCTGTACAGCCT
>NW_027000016.1:240000-241313 GCF_036934945.1 Oncorhynchus masou masou
TTAATGCGAGTGTAGCGGAATGCTTGTGCTTCTAGTTCCGACAATGCAGTAATAACCAACGGGTAATTTAGCTAACAATTCCAAAACTACTAACTTATACACACAAGTGTGAAGGGATAAAGAATATGTACATAAAGATATATGAATGAGTGATGGTACAGAACGGCATAGGCAAGATGCAGTAGATGGTATCGAGTACAGTATATACATATGAGATGAGTAATGTAGGGTATGTAAACAAAGTGGCATAGTTTAAAGTGGCTTGTGATACATGTATTACATATCACAACAGGTATCCCGGGGGCTGTGCTCGTCTGACTCGCAGAGGGTAGCTCGGTGTTTTGTTATCACAACAGGGATCCCGTCCCGAAAAAGTTTGGGAACTGATTTAATTCTCCTACCCCCTTTTCTCTTTTCAGTTACCAATCCATCTTTATTCTCAGAGTGATTATCATGTCTTCTCTTTGTCCATCTTTATTCTCAGAGTAATTATCACATCTTCTCTTTGTCCATCTTTATTCTCAGAGTAATTATCACATCTTCTCTTTGTCCATCTTTATTCTCAGAGTGATTATCACATCTTCTCTTTGTCCATCTTTATTCTCAGAGTGATTATTACATCTTCTCTTTGTCCATCTTTATTCTCAGAGTGATTATCATGTCTTCTCTTTGTCCATCTTTATTCTCAGAGTGATTATCACATCTTCTCTTTGTCCATCTTTATTCTCAGAGTGATTATCACATCTTCTCTTTGTCCATCTTTATTCTCAGAGTAATTATCACATCTTCTCTTTGTCCATCTTTATTCTCAGAGTAATTATCATGTCTTCTCTTTGTCCATCTTTATTTATCTCATAATTATCATTGTGAAATGGTAAGTGGAGGATCTAGTGAAGGTCCCTCGTAACAATGGCAAGGGGAGAACCCATACTATAAAACACTATAATAAAATATGGTTAAAACAAACTTCCTTAAACCATTAACACAACTAGTGAAGGAGAGGGAAGAGCTAGAATTAAAGGAATAGGTTATGTTTGTCACGACGCCACAAACATACGCACACTCACACACTCACACACAACCACTCATACATCCATGGTATTCAGGAGTTGCAGACAGGGGGACAGTGTAGAAGTGATTGCCGTGTGAAAAGCACTGATCCTGTCTCACATTACGGTCACAGACAATTAGAGAGAGAGAGAGAGAGAGAGGAGAGAGAGAGAGAGAGAGAGAGAGAGAGAGAGAGAGAGAGAGAGAGAGAGAGATCTACACAAACACACACATTAGACACACATCACACTCCACACACAGAA
>NW_027000017.1:0-9279 GCF_036934945.1 Oncorhynchus masou masou
GGTCCACCCCCTTGAGGTTCTAGAGAGAGCAGACATCATCATGTCCTGTGTCCACAAATGTAAAACAAGCAGGGGTCTACCCCCTTGAGGTTCTAGAAGGCAGACATCATCATGTCCTGTGTCACAAATGTAAAACAAGCAGGGGTCTACCCCCCTTGAGGTTCTAGAGAGAGGCAGACATCATCATGTCCTGTGTACACAAATGTAAAACAAGCAGGGTCTACCCACCCTTGAGGTTCTAGAGAGAGCAGACATCATCATGTCCTGTGTCCACAAATGTAAAACAAGCAGGGGTCTACTCCCCTTGAGGTTCTAGAGAGAGCAGACATCATCATGTCCTGTGTACACAAATGTAAAACAAACGGGGTCTACCCCCTTGAGGTTCTGAGAGAGCTGACATCATCATGTCCTGTGTACACAAATGTAAAACAAGCAGGGGTCTACCCCCTTGAGGTTCTAGAGAGAGCAGACATCATCATGTCCTGTGTACACAAATGTAAAACAAGCAGGGGTCTACCACCCCCTTGAGGTTCTAGAGAGAGCAGACATCATCATGTCCTGTGTACACAAATGTAAAACAAGCAGGGGTCTACCCCCCTTGAGGTTCTAGAGAGAGCAGACATCATCATGTCCTGGGTACACAAATGTAAAACAAGCAGGGGTCTACCCCCTTGAGGTTCTAGAGAGAGCAGACATCATCATGTCCTGTGTACACAAATGTAAAACAAGCAGGGGTCTACCCCCTTGAGGTTCTAGAGAGAGCAGACATCATCATGTCCTGTGTCCACAAATGTAAAACAAGCAGGGGTCTACCCCCTTGAGGTTCTAGAGAGAGCAGACATCATCATGTCCTGTGTACACAAATATAAAACAAGCAGGGGTCCACCCCCTTGAGGTTCTAGAGAGAGCAGACATCATCATGTCCTGTGTACACAAATGTAAAACAAGCAGGGGTCTACCCCCCTTGAGGTTCTAGAGAGAGCAGACATCATCATGTCCTGTGTACACAAATGTAAAACAAGCAGAGGTCTACCCCCTTGAGGTTCTAGGAGAGCAGATATCATCATGTCCTGTGCCTACAAATGTAAAACAAGCAGGGGTCTACCCCACCCCTTGAGTTCTAGAAGGCAGACATCATCATGTCCTGTGTCCACAAATGTAAAACAAGCAGAGGTCTACCCCCTTGAGGTTCTAGAGAGCAGACATCATCGTGTCCTGTGTACACAAATGTAAAACAAACAGGGGTCTACTACATGAGGTTCTAGAGCTGACATAATCATGTCCTGTGTACACAAATATAAAACAAGAAAGCAGAGGTCTACCCCCTTGAGGGATTCTAGAGAGAGCTGACATAATCATGTCCTGTGTACACAAATGTAAAACAAGCGGGGGTCTACCCCCTTTAGGTTCTAGAGAGAGCAGACATAATCATGTCCTGTGTACAAATGTAAAACAAGCAGGGTCTACCTCCCCTTGAGGTTCTAGAGAGAACAGACATAATCATGTCCTGTGTACACAAATATAAAACAAGCGGAGGTCTACCCCCCTTGAGGTTCTAGAGAGAGCAGACATCATCATGTCCTGTGTACACAAATGTAAAACAAGCAGGGGTCTACCCCCATGTGTCCTGTGTACACAAATGTAAAACAAGAGGGGTTCTAGGAGAAGAGCAGACATAATCATGTCCTCTGTACATAAATATAAAACAAGCAGGGGGTCTACCCCCGAGTTCTAGAGAGAGCAGACATCATCATGTCCTGTACACAAATGTAAAACAAGCAGGGGTCTACCCCCCCCCTTGAGGTTCTAGAGAGAGCAGACATCACCATGTCCTGTGTCCACAACCGTAAAACAAGCAGGGGTCTACCCCCTTGAGGGTTCTAGAGAGAGCAGACATCATCATGTCCTGTGTACACAAATATAAAACAAGCAGGGGTCTACCCCCTTGAGGTTCTAGAGAGCTGACATCATCATGTCCTGTATACACAAATATAAAAAGCAAGCAGGGGTCTACCCCTTGAGGTTCTAGAGAGAGCAGACATTGATGTCCTGTTCTGAAGCAAGCAGGGGTCTACCCCCTTGAGTTCTAGAGAGAGCAGACATCATCATGTCCTGTGTACACAAATGTAAAACAAGCAAGGATACCCCCTTGAGGGATTCTAGAGAGCAGATATCATCATGTCCTGTGTACACAAATGTAAAACAAGCAGGGGTCTGCCCCACCCCCTTGAGTTCTAGAGAGCAGACATCATCATGTCCTGTGTCCACAAATGTAAAACAAGCAGGGGTCTACCCCCTTGAGGAGTTCTAGAGAGCAGACATCATTGTGTCCTGTGTACACAAATGTAAAACAAGCAGGGTCTACCCCCCCCTTGAGGTTCTAGAGAGAGCAGACATCATCATGTCCTGGGTACACAAATGTAAAACAAGCAGGGGTCTACCCCCCTTGAGGTTCTAGAGAGAGCAGACATCATCATGTCCTGTGTACACAAATGTAAAACAAGCAGGGGTCTACCCCCCTATGAGGTTCTAGAGAGAGCAGACATCATCATGTCCTGTGTACACAAATGTAAAACAAGCAGGGGTCTACCCCCTTGAGGTTCTAGAGAGAGCAGACATCATCATGTCCTGTGTACACAAATGTAAAACAAGCAGGGGTCTACCCCCCTTGAGGTTCTAGAGAGAGCAGACATCATCATGTCCTGTGTACACAAATGTAAAACAAGCAGGGGTCTACCCCCCTTGAGGTTCTAGAGAGAGCAGACATCATCATGTCCTGTGTACACAAATGTAAAACAAGCAGGGGTCTACCCCCCTTGAGGTTCTAGAGAGAGCAGACATCATCATGTCCTGTGTCCACAAATGTAAAACAAGCAGGGGTCTACCCCCTTGAGGTTCTAGAGAGAGCAGACATCATCATGTCCTGTGTACACAAATGTAAAACAAGCAGGGGTCTACCCCCTTGAGGTTCTAGAGAGAGCAGACATCATCATGTCCTGTGTACACAAATGTAAAACAAGCAGGGGTCTACCCCCTTGAGGTTCTAGAGAGAGCAGACATCATCATGTCCTGTGTACACAAATGTAAAACAAGCAGGGGTCTACCCCCTTGAGGTTCTAGAGAGAGCAGACATCATCATGTCCTGTGTACACAAATGTAAAACAAGCAGGGGTCTACCCCCTTGAGGTTCTTGAGAGAGCAGACATCATCATGTCCTGTGTACACAAATGTAAAACAAGCAGGGGTCTACCCCCCCTTGAGGTTCTAGAGAGCAGACATCATCATGTCCTGTGTACACAAATGTAAAACAAGCAGGGGTCTACCCCCCCCCCCTTGAGGTTCTAGAGAGAGCAGACATCATCATGTCCTGTGTCCACAACTGTAAAACAAGCAGGGGTCTACCCCCCTTGAGGTTCTAGAGAGAGCAGACATAATCATGTCCTGTGTACACAAATGTAAAACAAGCAGGGGTCTATCCCCCCTTGATGTTCTTGAGAGAGCAGACATCATCACGTCCTGTGTACACAAATGTAAAACAAGCAGGCGTCTATCCCCTCTTGAGGTTCTAGAGAGAGCAGACATCATCATGTCCTGTGTACACAAATGTAAAACAAGCAGGGGTCTATCCCCTCTTGAGGTTTGAGAAGAGAGCAGACATCATCATGTCCTGTGTACACAAATGTAAAACAAGCAGGGGTCTACCCCCCTTGAGTTCTAGCAGAGCAGACATCATCATGTCCTGTGTACACAAATGTTAAAACAAGCAGGGGTCTCAACCCACCTTTGGGGTTCTACAGAGATCAGACATCATCATGTCCTGTGTACACAAATGTACAAAGAAGCAGGGGTCTATCCCCTCTTGAGGTTCTGAGAGAGCGGACATCATCATGTCCTTTGTCCACAAATGTAAAACAAGCAGGTGTCTACCCCCCCTTGAGGTTCTAGAGAGAGCAGACATCATCATGTCCTGTGTACACAAATGTAAAACAAGCAGGGTCTATCCACCCTTGATAGTTCTAGAGAAGGCAGACATCATCATGTCCTGTGTACACAAATGTAAAACAAGCAGGGGTCTATCCCCTCTTGAGGTTCTAGAGAAGAGCAGACATCATCGTGTCCTGTGTACACAAATGTAAAACAAGCAGGGGTCTATCCCCTCTTGAGGTTCGAGAAGGCAGACATCATCATGTCCTGTGTACACAAATGTAAAACAAGCGGGGGTCCTACCCCCTTTGAGGTTCTAGAGAGAGCAGACATCATCATGTCCTGTGTACACAAATGTAAATCAAGCAGGGGTCTACCCCCTTGAGGTTCTAGAGAGAGCAGACATCATCATGTCCTGGGTCCACAAATGTAAAACAAGCAGGGGTCTACCCCCACCCCCCTTGAGGTTCTAGAGAGAGCAGACATCATCATGTCCTGTGTACACAAATGTAAAACAAGCAGGGGTCTACCCCCTTGAGGTTCTTGAGAGAGCAGACATCATCTTGTCCTGTGTACACAAATGTAAAACAAGCAGGGGTCTACCCCCCTTGAGGTTCTAGAGAGAGCAGACATCATCATGTCCTGTGTACACAAATGTAAAACAAGCAGGGGTCTACCCCCAGGGATTCTTGAGAGAGCAGACATCATCTTGTCCTGTGTACAAAAATACGTAAAACAAGCGAGGGTCTACCCCCCCTTTGGGATTCTAGAAGAGCAGACATCATCATGTCCTGTGTACACAAATGTGAAAACAAGCAGGGGTCTACCCCCCTTGAGGGTTCTAGAGAGAGCAGACATCATCATGTCCTGGGTACTGGAAATGTAAAACAAGCAGGGTCTACCCCCCTTGAGGTTCTAGAGAGAGCAGACATCATCATGTCCTGTGTACACAAATGTAAAACAAGCAGGGGTCTACCCCCCTTGAGGTTCTAGAGAGAGCAGACATCATCATGTCCTGTGTACACAAATGTAAAACAAGCAGGGGTCTATCCCCTCTTGAGGTTCTAGAGAGAGCAGACATCATCCTGTCCTTTGTACACAAATGTAAAACAAGCAGGGGTCTATCCCCTCTTGAGGTTCGAGAGAGAGCAGACATCATCATGTCCTGTGTACACAAATGTAAAACAAGCAGGGGTCTACCCCCCTTTGAGGTTCTAGAGAGAGCAGACATCATCATGTCCTGTGTACACAAATGTAAAACAAGCAGGGGTCTACCCCCTTGAGGTTCTAGAGAGAGCAGACATCATCATGTCCTGGGTACACGAATGTAAAACAAGCAGGGGTCTACCCCCTCCCCCTCCTTGAGGTTCTTGAGAGATCAGAAATCATCATGTCCCGTGGACACAAATGTAAAACAAGCGGGGTCTACCCCCCCCTTGAGGTTCTAGAGAGAGCAGACATCATCATGTCCTGTGTACACAAATGTAAAACAAGCAGGGGTCTACCCCCCCTTGAGGTTCTAGAGAGAGCAGACATCATCATGTCCTGTGTACTACAAATGTAAAACAAGCGGGGTCTGCCCCCTTGAGGTTCTAGAGAGAGCAGACATAATCATGTCCTGTGTACACAAATATAAAACAAAAGCAGGGGTCTACCCCCTTGAGGGATTCTAGAGAGAGCTGACATCATCATGTCCTGGGTACACAAATGCAAAACAAGCAGGGGGTCTAACCCCCCCTTGAGGGATTCCTAGAGAGAGCAGAGATCATCATGTCCCGTGGACACAAATGTAAAACAAGCAGGGTCTACCCCCCCTTGAGGTTCTGAGAGAGAGCAGACATCATCATGTCCTGTGTACACAAATGTAAAACAAGCAGGGGTCTACCCCCCTTGAGGTTCTAGAGAGAGCAGACATCATCATGTCCTGTGTACACAAATGTAAAACAAGCAGGGTCTACCCCCCCCCCTTGAGGTTCTAGAGAGAGCAGACATCATCATGTCCTGTGTACACAAATGTAAAACAAGCGGGGTCTACCCCCTTGAGGTTCTAGAGAGAGCAGACATCATCATGTCCTGTGTCCACAAATGTAAAACAAGCAGGGGTCTACCCCCTTGAGGTTCTAGAGAGAGCAGACATCATCATGTCCTGTGTACACAAATGTAAAACAAGCAGGAGTCTACCCCCCCTTGAGGTTCTAGAGAGCAGACATCATCATGTCCTGTGTACACAAATGTAAAACAAGCAGGGGTCTACCCCCCCTTGAGGTTCTAGAGAGAGCAGACATCATCATGTCCTGTGTACACAAATATAAAACAAGCAGGGGTCTACCCCCTTGAGGTTCTAGAGAGAGCAGACATCATCATGTCCTGTAGTACACAAATGTAAAACAAGCAGGGGTCTACCCCCTTGAGGTTCTAGAGAGATCAGACATCATCATGTCCTGTGTACACAAATGTAAAACAAGCAGGGGTCTACCCCCCTTGAGGTTCTAGAGAGAGCAGACATCATCATGTCCTGTGTACACAAATGTAAAACAAGCAGGGGTCTACCCCCCTTGAGGTTCTAGAGAGAGCAGACATCATCATGTCCTGTGTACACAAATGTAAAACAAGCAGGGGTCTATCCCCCCTTGAGGTTCTAGAGAGAGCAGACATCATCATGTCCTGTGTACACAAATGTAAAACAAGCAGGGGTCTATCCCCTCTTGAGGTTCTAGAGAGAGCAGACATCATCATGTCCTGTGTCCACAAATGTAAAACAAGCAGGGGTCTACCCCCCTTGAGGTTCTAGAGAGAGCAGACATCATCATGTCCTGTGTACACAAATGTAAAACAAGCAGGGGTCTACCCCCTTGAGGTTCTAGAGAGAGCAGACATCATCATGTCCTGTGTACACAAATGTAAAACAAGCAGGGGTCTACCCCCCTTGAGGTTCTGAGAGAGCAGACATCATCATGTCCTGTGTACACAAATGTAAAACAAGCAGGGTCTACCCCCTTGAGGTTCTAGAGAGAGCAGACATCATCATGTCCTGTGTACACAAATGTAAAACAAGCAGGGGTCTACCCCCCTTGAGGTTCTAGAGAGAGCAGACATCATCATGTCCTGTGTACACAAATGTAAAACAAGCAGGGGTCTACCCCCCCTTGAGGTTCTAGAGAGAGCAGACATCATCATGTCCTGTGTACACAAATGTAAAACAAGCAGGGGTCTACCCCCCTTGAGGTTCTAGAGAGAGCAGACATCATCATGTCCTGTGTCCACAAATGTAAAACAAGCAGGGGTCTACCCCCTTGAGGTTCTAGAGAGAGCAGACATCATCATGTCCTGTGTACACAAATGTAAAACAAGCAGGGGTCTACCCCACCCCTTGAGGTTCTAGAGAGAGCAGACATCATCATGTCCTGTGTCCACAAATGTAAAACAAGCAGGGGTCTACCCCCCTTGAGGTTCTAGAGAGAGCAGACATCATCATGTCCTGTGTACACAAATGTAAAACAAGCAGGGGTCTACCCCCCTTGAGGTTCTAGAGAGAGCAGACATAATCATGTCCTGTGTACACAAATGTAAAACAAGCAGGGGTCCACCCCCCCTTGAGGTTCTAGAGAGAGCAGACATCATCATGTCCTGTGTACACAAATGTAAAACAAGCAGGGTCTACCCCCCTTGAGGTTCTAGAGAGAGCAGACATCATCATGTCCTGTGTACACAAATGTAAAACAAGCAGGGGTCTACCCCCTTGAGGTTCTAGAGAGAGCAGACATCATCATGTCCTGTGTACACAAATGTAAAACAAGCAGGGGTCTACCCCCTTGAGGTTCTAGAGAGAGCAGACATCATCATGTCCTGTGTCCACAAATGTAAAACAAGCAGGTGTCTACCCCCCCTTGAGGTTCTAGAGAGAGCAGACATCATCATGTCCTGTGTACACAAATGTAAAACAAGCAGGGGTCTGCCTCCCCTTGAGGTTCTAGAGAGAGCAGACATCATCATGTCCTGTGTACACAAATGTAAAACAAGCAGGGGTCTACCCCCCCTTGAGGTTCTAGAGAGAGCAGACATCATCATGTCCTGTGTACACAAATGTAAAACAAGCAGGGGTCTACCCCCCCTTGAGGTTCTAGAGAGAGCAGACATCATCATGTCCTGTGTACACAAATGTAAAACAAGCAGGGGTCTACCCCCCTTGAGGTTCTAGAGAGAGCAGACATCATCATGTCCTGTGTACACAAATGTAAAACAAGCAGGGGTCTACCCCCCTTGAGGTTCTAGAGAGAGCAGACATCATCATGTCCTGTGTACACAAATGTAAAACAAGCAGGGGTCTACCCCCTTGAGGTTCTAGAGAGAGCAGACATCATCATGTCCTGTGTACACAAATGTAAAACAAGCAGGGTCTACCCCCCTTGAGGTTCTAGAGAGAGCAGACATCATCATGTCCTGTGTACACAAATGTAAAACAAGCAGGGGTCTACCCCCCTTGAGGTTCTAGAGAGAGCAGACATCATCATGTCCTGTGTACACAAATGTAAAACAAGCAGGGGTCTACCCCCCTTGAGGTTCTAGAGAGAGCAGACATAATCATGTCCTGTGTACACAAATGTAAAACAAGCAGGGGTCTACCCCCCTTGAGGTTCTAGAGAGAGCAGACATCATCATGTCCTGTGTACACAAATGTAAAACAAGCAGGGGTCTACCACCCTTGAGGTTCTAGAGAGAGCAGACATCATCATGTCCTGTGTACACAAATGTAAAACAAGCAGGGGTCTACCCCCCTTGAGGTTCTAGAGAGAGCAGACATCATCATGTCCTGTGTACACAAATGTAAAACAAGCAGGGGTCTACCCCCCTTGAGGTTCTAGAGAGAGCAGACATCATCATGTCCTGTGTACACAAATGTAAAACAAGCAGGGGTCTACCCCCCATGAGGTTCTAGAGAGAGCAGACATCATCATGTCCTGTGTACACAAATGTAAAACAAGCAGGGGTCTACCCCCCCTTGAGGTTCTAGAGAGAGCAGACATCATCATGTCCTGTGTACACAAATGTAAAACAAGCAGGGGTCTACCCCCTTGAGGTTCTAGAGAGAGCAGACATCATCATGTCCTGTGTACACAAATGTAAAACAAGCAGGGGTCTACCCCCTTGAGGTTCTAGAGAGAGCAGACATCATCATGTCCTGTGTACACAAATGTAAAACAAGCAGGGGTCTACCCCCCCTTGAGGTTCTAGAGAGAGCAGACATCATCATGTCCTGTGTACACAAATGTAAAACAAGCAGGGGTCTACCCCCCCTTGAGGTTCTAGAGAGAGCAGACATCATCCTGTCCTGTGTACACAAATGTAAAACAAGCA
>NW_027000018.1:0-9278 GCF_036934945.1 Oncorhynchus masou masou
ACACATGAGAGAAGGAAAGGCCAGTACTGTCCCCCCTACCTTCCTCTATACACATGAGAGAAGGAAGGGCCAGTACTGTCCCCCTACCTTCCTCTATATCACATGAGAGAAGGAAGGGCCGGTACTGTCCCCCTACCTTCCTCTATATCACATGAGAGAAGGAAGGGCCAGTACTGGCCCCTGTCTTCCTCATATCACATGAGAGAAGAAGGCCAGTACTGTCCCCCATGTCTACCTCTATATCACATGAGAGAAGGAAGGGCCAGTACTGTCCCCTGCTCTTCCTCTATATCACATGAGAGAAGGAAGGGCCAGTACTGTCCCCTCTGCCTCTATATCACATGAGAGAAGGAAGGGCCAGTAATGTCCCCCTGTCTTCCTCTATATCACATGAGAGAAGGAAGGGCCAGTACTGTCCCCCTGTCTTCCTCTATATCACATGAGAAGGAAGGGCCAGTACTGTCCCCCTACCTTCCTCTATATCACATGAGAGAAGGAAGGGCCAGTACTGTCCCCCTACCTTCCTCTATATCACATGAGAGAAGGAAGGGCCAGTACTGTCCCCCTACCTTCCTCTATATCACATGAGAGAAGGAAGGGCCAGTACTGTCCCCCTGTCTTCCTCTATATCACATGAGAGAAGGAAGGGCCAGTACTGTCCCCCTACCTTCCTCTATATCACATGAGAGAAGGAAGGGCCAGTACTGTCCCCCTGCCTTCCTCTATATCACATGAGAGAAGGAAGGGCCAGTACTGTCCCCCTACCTTCCTCTATATCACATGAGAGAAGGAAGGGCCAGTACTGTCCCCCTGTCTTCCTCTATATCACATGAGAGAAGGAAGGGCCAGTACTGTCCCCCTACCTTCCTCTATATCACATGAGAGAAGGAAGGGCCAGTACTGTCCCCCTGTCTTCCTCTATATCACATGAGAGAAGGAAGGGCCAGTACTGTCCCCCTGTCTTCCTCTATATCACATGAGAGAAGGAAGGGCCAGTACTGTCCCCTACCTTCCTCTATATCACATGAGAGAAGGAAGGGCCAGTACTGTCCCCCTACCTTCCTCTATATCACATGAGAGAAGGAAGGGCCAGTACTGTCCCCCTGTCTTCCTCTATATCACATGAGAGAAGGAAGGGCCAGTACTGTCCCCTACCTTCCTCTATATCACATGAGAGAAGGAAGGGCCAGTACTGTCCCCTGCAACTTCCTCTATATCACATGAGAGAAGGAAAGGGCCAGTACTGTCCCCTGTCTTCCTCTATATCACATGAGAAGGAAGGGCCAGTACTGTCCCCTACCTTCCTCTATATCACATGAGAGAAGAAGGGCCAGTACTGTCCCCTGTCTTCCTCTATATCACATGAGAAGGAAGGGCCAGTACTGTCTCCTACCTTCCTCTATATCACATGAGAAGGGGAAGGGCCAGTACTGTCTCCCTGTCTTCCTCTATATCACATGAGAGAAGGAAGGGCCAGTACTGTCCCCCTACCTTCCTCTATATCACATGAGAGAAGGAAGGGCCAATACGTCCCCCCTGTCTTCCTCTATATCACATGAGAAGGAAGGGCCAGTACTGTCCCCCTACCTTCCTCTATATCACATGAGAGAAGGAAGGGCCAGTACTGTCCCCCTCTACCTTCCTCTATATCACATGGAGAGAAGGAAGGGCCAGTACTGTCCCCCTGTCTTCCTCTATATCACATGAGAGAAGGAAGGGCCAGTAATGTCCCCTGTCTTCCCTCTATATCACATGAGAGAAGGAAGGGCCAGTACTGTCCCCCTGTCTTCCTCTATATCACATGAGAGAAGGAAGGGCCGGTACTGTCCCCCTGTCTTCCTCTATATCACATGAGAGAAGGAAGGGCCAGTACTGTCCCCCTACCTTCCTCTATATCACATGAGAAGGAAGGGCCTTTGTCCCCTGTGCCTCTATATCACATGAGAGAGAACCTTCCTCTATATCACATGAGAGAAGGAAGGCCAGTACTGTCCCCCTGTCTTCCTCTTTATCACATGAGAGAAGGAAGGGCCAGTAATGTCCCCTGTCTTCCTCTATATCACATGAGAGAAGGAAGGGCCTGTACTGTCCCCCTACCTTCCTCTATATCACATGAGAGAAGGAAGTGGCCAGTACTGTCCCCTGTACCTTCCTCTATATCACATGAGAGAAGGAAGGGCCAGTACTGTCCCCCTACCTTCCTCTATATCACATGAGAGAAGGAAGGGCCAGTAACTGTCCCCCTACCTTCCTCTATATCACATGAGAGAAGGAAGGGCCTGTACTGTCCCCTGTCTTCCTCTATATCACATGAGAGAAGGAAGGGCCTGTACTGTCCCCCTACCTCCTCTATATCACATGAGAGAAGGAAGGGCCAGTAATGTCCCCCCTGTCTTCCTCTATATCACATGAGAGAAGGAAGGGCCTGTACTGTCCCCCTACCTTCCTCTATATCACATGAGAGAAGGAAGGCCAGTAATGTCCCCTGTCTTCCTCTATATCACATGAGAGAAGGAAAGGGCCTGTACTGTCCCCCTACCTTCCTCTATATCACATGAGAGAAGGAAGGGCCAGTACTGTCCCCCTACCTTCCTCTATATATCACATCCCTGTCCCCTGTCTTCCTCTATATCACATGAGAGAAGGAAGGGCCAGTACTGTCCCCTACCTTCCTCTATATCACATGAGAGAAGGAAGGGCCAGTAATGTCCCTTCCTCTCACATGAGAGAAGGAAGGGCCAGTAATGTCCCCTGTCTTCCTCTATATCACATGAGAGAAGGAAGGGCCGGTACTGTCCCCTACCTTCCTCTATATCACATGAGAGAAGGAAGGGCCAGTACTGTCCCCCTACCTTCCTCCTATCACATGAGAGAAGGAAAGGGCCGTACTGTCCCCTACCTTCCTCTATATCACATGAGAGAAGGAAGGGCCAGTACTGTCCCCCTGTCTTCCTCTATATCACATGAGAAGGAAGGGCCTGTACTGTCCCCCTGTCTTCCTCTATATCACATGAGAGAAGGAAGGCCAGTACAGCTCCCCCTACCTTCCTCTATATCACATGAGAGAAGGAAGGGCCAGTACTGTCCCCCTGTCTTCCTCTATATCACATGAGAGAAGGAAGGGCCAGTACTGTCCCTGTCTTCCTCTATATCACATGAGAGAAGGAAGGGCCAGTAATGTCCCCCTGTCTTCCTCTATATCACATGAGAAGGAAGGGCCTGTACTGTCCCCCTACCTTCCTCTATATCACATGAGAGAAGGAAGGGCCTGTACTGTCCCCCTGTCTTCCTCTATATCACATGAGAGAAGGAAGGGCCGGTACTGTCCCCCTACCTTCCTCTATATCACATGAGAGAGAAGGAAAGGGCCAGTAATGTCCCCTGTCTTCCTCTATATCACATGAGAAGGAAGGGCAGTGCTATCCCCCTGTCTTCCTCTATATCACATGAGAGAAGGAAGGGCCAGTACTGTCCCCCTACCTTCCTCTATATCAGTCTGTCCCCTACCTTCCCTCTATATCACATGAGAGAAGGAAGGGCCGGTACTGTCCCCCTACCTTCCTCTATATCACATGAGAGAAGGAAGGTACTGTCCCTGTCTTCCTCTATATCACATGAGAGAAGGAAGGGCCAGTACTGTCCCCCTGTCTTCCTCTATATCACATGAGAGAAGGGAAGGGCCAGTAATGTCCCCTGTCTTCCTCTATATCACATGAGAGAAGGAAGGGCCAGTACTGTCCCCCTACCTTCCTCTATATCACATGAGAGAAGGAAGGGCCAGTACTGTCCCCATGTCTTCCTCTATATCACATGAGAGAAGGAAGGGCCAGTACTGTCCCCCTGTCTTCCTCTATATCACATGAGAGAAGGAAGGGCCAGTCTTCCTCTATATCACATGAGAGAAGGAAGGGCCAGTCCCCCTACCTTCCTCTATATCACATGAGAGAAGGAAGGGCCAGTACTGTCCCCCTACCTTCCTCTATATCACATGAGAGAAGGAAGGGCCAGTACTGTCCCCCTACCTTCCTCTATATCACATGAGAAGAAGGAAGGGCGAGTACTGTCCCCTACCTTCCTCTATATCACATGAGAAGGAAGGGCCAGTAATGTCCCCCTGTCTTCCTCTATATCACATGAGAAGGAAGGGCCAAGTAATGTCCCCCTGTCTTCCTCTGCTCTCACATGAGAGAAGGAAGAGGCCAGTACTGTCCCCTGTCTTCCTCTATATCACATGAGAGAAGGAAGGGCCAGTACTGCCCCCTACCTTCCTCTATATCACATGAGAGAAGGAAGGGCCAGTACTGTCCCCCTGTCTTCCTCTATATCACATGAGAGAAGGAAGGGCCAGTACTGTCCCCTGTCTTCCTCTATATCACATGAGAGAAGGAAGGGCCAGTACTGTCCCCCTGTCTTCCTCTATATCACATGAGAGAAGGAAGGGCCAGTACTGTCCCCCTACCTTCCTCTATATCACATGAGAGAAGGAAGGGCCAGTACTGTCCCCCTGTCTTCCTCTATATCACATGAGAGAAGGAAGGGCCGGTACTGTCCCCCTGTCTTCCTCTATATCACATGAGAGAAGGAAGGGCCAGTACTGTCCCCCTACCTTCCTCTATATCACATGAGAGAAGGAAGGGCCAGTACTGTCCCCCTGTCTTCCTCTATATCACATGAGAGAAGGAAGGGCCAGTACTGTCCCCCTACCTTCCTCTATATCACATGAGAGAAGGAAGGGCCAGTACTGTCCCCCTGTCTTCCTCTATATCACATGAGAGAAGGAAGGGCCAGTACTGTCCCCCTACCTTCCTCTATATCATAAAGGAGAAGGAAGGAACTGATACTGTCCCCCTACCTTCCTCTATATCACATGAGAGAAGGAAGGGCCAGTACTGTCCCCTACCTTCCTCTATATCACATAAAGGAGAAGGAAGGGCCATTGCTGTCCCCCTACCTTCCTCTATATCACATGAGAGAAGGAAGGGCCAGTACTGTCCCCCTACCTTCCTCTCTCTCTCAAGCTTTGACTGTTTCTCTTCACATTATATGCGTGTTCAAATCAAACCACTGTAGCAGCTCCGGCATTCAGATTGAGCCACACTGTTATCGTTGTACGTCTGTACAGTGTACAGTATATTGTGAAAAGGTTCTCCTATGACAAATAATATGTATAATAAACCTTTTTTGTACAATGGTAAGTCTGGTATAGAATAACTTCTTAGAAAAAAGGTACCCAGCTGACTAAACTCGGAACTCTGAAATGCCAGAAAGTATGTTCCAAAAAACTAAATGTGAACTAATGCCAATTGAACTATTTTCCTGCCACTTTTCCATAATGAATTGGTTAATGAATCAGAAAGGGAGGATGAATTAAATTTCAGGCTTGGACAAGCAAAATGGCATGTGCATTTGGATTAATATCTGACATTGCTCATCCTTCATTGAAAGAAGGTAAAGAGCATGATAAAATACTGAGGCAGTTATTAAAGGCTAATGAACTGCAGCCCACGTGTTAGTTTGAGATCGGAACATATTCCACTGGTCATTTAATGATGTCTTCTGTCGTTCCCAATAATGAAATAGGAAGATTGTGACTTGGCCACTAGATGGAGACAGAGCACTGCCGATCCAGTAATGAAATAGGAAGAGGCTGACATGGCCACTAGATGGAGACAGAGCACTGTCAATCTCCTTATGTTGTCTCTCTCTCTCGCTCATATCTTTACATTCCCAAAGCAAGAGAAATAAATAATACAAAAGTGGGAAAAAACATATTTTTACAATAAAGTAGTACACTTCCTGAAGTGCCAAAGAATAAAGACATTTCAAATGTCATATTATGTCTAGATACAGTGACGTAATAGACGTGCAAATAGTTAAAGTACAAAAGGGAAAATAAATCCACATAAATATAAGTTCTATTTACAATGGTGTTTGTTCTTCACTGGTTGCCCTTTTCTTGTGGCAGCAGGTCACAAATCTTGCTGCTGTGACGGCACACTGTGGTATTTCACCCGATAGAAATGGGGAGGTGATCAAAATTGGGTTTGTTTTCAAATTCTTTGTGGGTCTGTGTTATCTGAGGGAAATATGTGTCTCTAATATGGTCATACATTTGCAGGAGGTTTGGTAGTACAGCTCAGTTTCCATGTAATTTTGTGGGCAGTGTGCACATAGCCTGTCTTCTTGAGTGCCAGGTCTGCCTTTGGCGGCCTTTGTCAGTAGCAAGGCTATGCTCACTGAATCTGTACATACAGTAGTCAAAGATTTGCTTAATTTTGGGTCAGTCACAGTGGCCAGGTATTCTGCCACTGTGTACTATCTGTTTAGGGCCAAATATCACTCTAGTTTGCTCTGCTTTTTGGTAAATTCTTTCCAATGTGTCAAGTAATTATCTATTTCTTTTCTCATGATTTGGTTGGGTCTAATTGTGTTGCTGTCCTGGGGCTCTGTGGGGTGTGTTTGTGTTTTTGAACAGAGCCCCAGGACCAGCTACTTAGGGACTCTTCTCTATGATCCAGAGAGGGTGTAAGGCACCGGAACAGCAGGCGGGTCAGCATCAAGTCAGGAAGAAGTTGATTATCCAGAGAGGGTGTAAGGCACCGGAACAGCAGGCGGGTCAGCGTCAGTCAGTTGATTATCCGGGTAAGGCACCGGAACAGCAGGCGGGTCAGCGTCAAGTCAGGAAGAGGTTGATTATCCAGAGAGGGTGTAAGGCACCGGAACAGCAGGCGGGTCAGCGTCAAGTCAGGAAGAGGTTGATTATCCAGAGAGGGTGTAAGGGCACCGGAACAGCAGGCGGGTCAGCAGGCTCAAGTCAGGAAGAGGTTGATTATCCAGAGTAGAGGCAAGGTAGAGGTGTAAGGGTCACGTCAGGAAGAGGTTGATGATCCAGGCAAAGGTAGAGGTCACCGGCAGGCTCAAGTCAGGAAGAGGTTGATGATCCAGAGTAGAGGCAAAGGTAGAGGTTGGATCAGAGTAGAGGCAAAGGTAGAGGACGACGCAGGCTCAGGGTCACGTCAGGAAAGAGGTTGATGATCAGAGAGTAGAGGCAAAGGTAGAGGACGACCGGCAGGCTCAGGGTCACGTCAGGAAGAGGTTGATGATCCAGAGTAGAGGCAAGGTAGAGGACGACCGGGCAGGCTCAGGGTCACGTCAGGAAAGAGGTTGATGATCCAGAGTAGAGGCAAAGGTAGAGGACGACCGGTAGGCTCATAGGGTCACGTAGGAAGAGGTTGATGATCCAGAGTAGAGGCAAGGTAGAGGACGACCGGCAGGCTCAGGCCGCCGTCAAGGAAGAGGTTGATGATCCAGAGTAGAGGCAAAGGTAGAGGACGACCGGCAGGCTCAGGGTCACCGTCAGGAAGAGGTTGATGATCCAGAGTAGAGGCAAAGGTAGAGGACGACCGGCAGGCTCAGGGGTCACGCCAGGAAGAGATTGATGATCCAGAGTAGAGGCAAAGGTAGAGGACGACCGGCAGGCAGGGTCACGTCAGGAAGAGGTTGATGATCCAGGTAGAGGCAAAGGTAGAGTGACCCACCGGTAGGTGGCTCAGGGTCACGTCAGGAAGAGGTTGATGATCCAGAGTAGAGGCAAAGGTAGAGGACGACCGGCAGGCTCAGGGTCACGTCAGGAAGAGGTTGATGATCCAGAGTAGAGGCAAAGGTAGAGGACGACTGGCAGGCTCAGGGTCACGTCAGGAAGAGGTTGATGATCCAGAGTAGAGGCAAAGGTAGAGGACGACCGGCAGGCTCAGGGTCAGGTCATGATCCAGAAAGGCAAAGGTCAAAACCGGGATACTCAGGCAGGAAAGTCAAAACAGGGACTATATAGCAAAGACTGGCGCAAGGGAAACCGCTGGCAGGTTGAACGAACAAAACAAACTGTCACAGACAGACAGAAAACACAGGTATAAATACCCAGGGGATAATGGGGAAGATGGAAAACACCTGGAGGGGGTGGAGAAAAAGGACAAGGACAGGTGAAACAGATCAGGGCGTGACAGTTACATTGTCGTAGTTCTGTCTAGGGGGCATATGGGGGGAGTGGGAATGCTGTCACCTCCAGGTAGGTGTTTGTCCCCCTGTGTGCTGAGGTTGTTGGGTTCTTGTCCAGTTCTGGCATTTAGGTCGCCACAGACATGTCCCTGGGCCTAGAAATGATTGATTTCCCCCTCTAGGGATGGAGAAGCTGTCTTCATTAAAGTATGGGGATTCTAGTGGGGGGATATAGGTAGCACACAGGAGGACATTTCTCTCTGTTGAGATCATTTACTTATTAATTTCTAGCCAGATGTAAAATGTTCCTGTTTTGACTAATTTAATAGAGTGGGTTAGGTCTGCTCTTTGCAAATTAGCATACCCCCTGAGTCCCTTCCCTCTTTTCACACCTGGTAGTTTGGTGGATGGGACGCTCTCTCTTTGCTCTCCCCCACCCTCTGAACTTTTCACACTCTTATTACTCACATTATACACACACACACACACACACGCGCGCACGCAAGACGCACACGCGCACACACACGCACCCACGCACGCACACACACACACACACACCATGTAAACCTTTTAGCGTCTGTGTAGGGTGTGTCAGGTGGGTGTGGCTGGTCCATCAGCTCAGACACTTAAGTGTGGTGGAGGCAGGAGCAGAGAGAATTATGGAATGGTTGTCCACGGCTGTGGAAGAAGCCCTGCTGGGATGATTACAGAGGAGTGACGAACCAACGAGACGCTCCAAAACAACAGATAGATAGAGGAAGGAGAGAGTGTCTGAGACAGTTCTCTGTTGCACCATTAGGGAGTGTCACAGACAGAGCCTCAATGTAACAGTATAATATCTACCAAAACAAGACAAACTGAGGAGAGAAAGGCTGTGGGTGAAATAGATAAAAACACAGGTTTAAAGTTCAGTATTGTTCCAAAGTGAATTATTTGCACGACATGTACACATGCGTTGCAAAGACAATCGCTTAAATACATATTAACCTACAAAGACACACTTATCAACAATACAACAGTCTTGTAAAGAAACCTAATGCCTGCAAAGGAAATACTTAGACAACAGTGGCATCTAGTGGACCAACTAGGACATTCACGTCAGGATGTCTACATTCGTATGACCAGATCAACCTGGTCAGATAGATAGGTCCCTCTTTTTGAATGTCCAGTACTTCAGAGCAATCAATATGGAGTTTTAGAAGAAGGAGAGGAAGGACTGAATCTGCAGGTTCTGTACCACTGTAGTATGAATACAGAGACTGTCAGCTGTCGTAGTTCACATA
>NW_027000019.1:0-9276 GCF_036934945.1 Oncorhynchus masou masou
GACATATGGTACAGTGCCTGGGTAAAGTATTCATTTCACTTATTCCACATTTTGTTGTTTTGTTGGACTGAATTCAAAATGGATTCATAACATCCATAATGACAAAGTAAAAACATGTTTTTTAACATTTTTACATTTTTTCCAAATGTGAATGAAATATCTAATTTACATAAGTAGTCAATACATGTTAGAATCGCCTTTGGCAGTGATTACAGCTGTGAGTCTTTCTGGGTAAATCTCTAAGAACTTTTCACACCTGTGGTCTCATTGATCAATATTGCGTATTCTAGAATACTACTTACAAACGGAATTTAGAATGTTTGTAAGCAATAAATAAGTGATTTATCAAACAATCCCACTATGCCTGTACAGGTAGGAGATTTTTATTTTACCAGGTAAGTTGACTGAGGACACATTCTCATTTACAGCAGCGACCTGGGTAATAGTTACAAGGGAGAGGAATGAGCCAATTGTGAGCTGGGGATGATTAGGTGACCATGATGGTTTTGAGGGCCAGAATGGGAATTTAGCCAGGACACCGGGGTTAACACCCCTACTCTTACGATAAGTGCCATGGGATCTTTAATGACCTCAGAGAGTCAGGACACCCGTTTAACATCCTATCCAAAAGACAGCACCCTACACAGGGCAGTGTCCCCAATCACTGCCCTGGGGCATTTTTTAGACCAGAGGATAGAGTGCCTCCTACTGCACCTCCAACACCACTTCTAGCAGCATCTGGTCTCCCATCCAGGAACTGACCAGGACCAACTCTGCTTAGCTTCAGAAGCCAGTCAGCAGTGGGATGCAGGACGGGATGCTGTTGAGATAAATAGAAAACGATAATAAATACCATTTGTTCTCAGCCTCAGTTCTCATGCACGACCTTGGCCTTTTGCATTTTGAAACATCCCGTAAATTAAAACCATATATGGTCACAATCCTCCATTTTAAAGCCTGTGTTGGAATACACAACGCCGTACCATGAAATAGCCGACAACGGCGCAACAGAAAATAAAAACTTCAGTCTGACACTGAAATTGAGGTTGAATGCAATCGAAATGTTTTATTTGAAAAAACATATCTACAAAGAGATGAACCATTGGGACAATTTAAGTTGCTTTAACAGTGGAACAATTACTTCAAATGAGTAGCTAACGCTCACCGATAAGCCTTCCATCCTCAACCGCTCCTTCCTCGGCGGGGGTGTCGGCCAACAACACATAACCTATCACCTGTACGTTAAGAGTGACAGCTTTTTTCTCTTCACATAGTTGAACTTGTTTTATGGATGGTGTTTCTATGGCGATGTGGTGGGTCATCTATTGCTCTGTTCGTAGGTTGCTTGGTAACTCATTGATGGCAAAGAAACCCCCCCTTGACTTCAACCTTGTTGTGTGATGGTGAAGGGAAATTGTCTGTTAAAGTTTGTTTTGCTGATGATTTGCAATCCAAAACATTGGCTCATCGAGAAATGTGAGATGCCGATCGGGCCAGCTCCCGCTGAAAAGTGTCCTTTGCCAAAAACCTGAGGGTGGATCTATATAGGGAATA
Source organism: Oncorhynchus masou masou (assembly GCF_036934945.1). Taxonomy (NCBI): domain Eukaryota; kingdom Metazoa; phylum Chordata; class Actinopteri; order Salmoniformes; family Salmonidae; genus Oncorhynchus; species Oncorhynchus masou. The sequence goes on from NW_027000019.1 coordinate 1,555, forward strand.
GGGTTCCATAGGGCTCTGGTCTAAAGCACTGCACTATGTAGGGAATAGGGTTCCATAGGGCTCTGGTCTAAAATAGTGCACTATATAGGGAATAGTGTTCCATAGGGCTCTGGTCTAAAGTGGTTCACTATATAGGGAATAGGGTTCCATAGGGATTTGGTCTAAAGTAGTGCACTATTTAGGGAATAGGGTTCCATAGGGCTCTGGTCTAAAGTAGTGCACTATGTAGGGAATAGGGTTCCATAGGGATCTGGTCTAAAGTAGTGCACTATGTAGGAATAGGGTTCCATGAGGGATTTGGTCTAAAGTAGTGCAATATATAGAGATTAGTTTATCATTTGGGACGTGGTTGTGTTCTCTTAATGGGAGACTCTTATGAAAAGAAGAACGAAACAAATGGTTATTTTTCAAAGCGTCTGAGGCAGAGACGGACAGGGGATATTTGGCCTCAGTGGCGTTAAGGGGGAGGGGGACACTTCACCACAACAGAGACAAGGGATATTTGGCCTCAGTGGTGTTAAGGTGGAGGGGGACACTTCACCACAACAGAGACAGGGGATATTTGGCCTCAGTGGTGTTATAGAGGGAGGGGACACTTCACCACAACAGAGACAAGGGATATTTGGCCTCAGTGGTGTTAAGGGGAGGGGGACACTTCACCACACCACAACAGAGACAGGGGATATTTGGCCTCAGTGGTGTTAAGGGGAGGGGGGACACTTCACCACAACAGAGACAGGGGATATTTGGCCTCAGTGGTGTTATAGAGGAGGGGGACACTTCACCACAACAGAGACAGGGGATATTTGGCCTCAGTGGTGTTATAGAGGGAGGGGGGACACTTCACCACAACAGAGACGGGATATTTGGCCTCAGTGGTGTTAAGGGGGAGGGGGGACACTTCACCACACCACAACAGAGACAGCTAGCTGTTTATTTTACTGCCATAATGTATTATGTCAATTTGAATGGTGAGTTTGCATGGAAATGATATTCCTTTTCATTAGTTTGCTGATGAATATCTCACATGGGTCTCCTGTCCTAGCGGAAACTCATTTCAGGCCTTGTGTGCTCTTCTAATCCTCGGGTCTGTTTCCCAAATGACAGCTGATTCCTGATTTAGTTCACTACTTTAGACCAAGGCTTAGGTCACAATTAGTGCACTATATAAGGAATAGGGTGCCATTATATAAGGAATAGGGTGCCATTATATAAGGAATAGGGTGCCATTATATAAGGAATAGGGTGCCATTATATAAGGAATAGGGTGCCATTATATAAGGAATAGGGTGCCATTATATAAGGAATAGGGTGCCATTATATAAGGAATAGGGTGCCATTATATAAGGATTAGGGTGCCATTATATATGAATAGGGTGCCATTATATAAGGAATAGGGTGCCATTATATAAGGAATAGGGTGCCATTATATAAGGAATAGGGTGCCATTATATAAGGAATAGGTGCCATTATATAAGGAATAGGTGCCATTATATAAGGAATAGGGTGCCATTATATAAGGAATAGGGTGCCATTATATAAGGAATTGGGTGCCATTATATAGGAATAGCGGTGCCATTATATAAGTAATAGGGTGCCATTATAGAAGGAATAGGGTGCCATTATATAGGAATAGGGTGCCATTATATAAGGAATAGGGTGCCATTATGTAAGGAATAGGGTGCCATTATGGAACGTTTCATCATATGAGGAATAGGGTGCCATTATATAAGGAATAGGGTGCCATTATATAAGGAATAGGGTGCCATTATATAAGGAATAGGGTGCCATTATATAAGGAATAGGGTGCCATTATATAGAGGAATAGGGTGCCATTATATAAGGAATAGGGCGCCATTTGGGATGCATGCCCATAACACTCTCCTCCTGGGCTTGTCAGGGCTGGCTGTCGGTCTGTCGGCGATTTAATAAGACCTGTTTTGTCTCCAAGTAGAAGATAGAGGGATTTTATAATCATCTGAAGAGAATAGGGATGAATGACGTCCCAAACTCACCTCCGAATACGTCTGTAATTCAGTAAAGAACATTTAGCTTTTGAAAGACATGCTGCCCACTAACAATGAACACAGAGATGATTTGGTGGCTTATGGGAGATTGAGTGCTATAACAAACTCTTATTTACAATGACACAATGTGGGTTGAACCCACAACTATTCAGGCTCTTGTTTGTGTGTGGTGTGATGAATGTTACCGTCAACCACCCAGACGCTGCACCGCTGTGTGTGTGTGTGTTTAACATCTCTTGGTGTCGTTGTCATGTTTCCCCCTCTTCTCAGACCTGGAGAAAGGCAGTCAGTACAGCTTCCAGGTCTCTGCCATGACAGCTAACGGCACGGGCCCGCGCCAGCGAGTGGTTCACCGCCGAGACGCCAGAGAATGACCTTGACGGTAAAGTCAAAGACACTTTATTTACACTTCAGTCCGTTCTCTTCTCGCCTACCTTTCCAAATGACAACCTGTTGGCTCTGGACTAAAGTAGTGCACTATATAGGGAATAGGGTTCTATAGGGCTCTGGACTAAAGTAGTGCACTATATAGGGAATAGGGTTCCATAGGGCTCTGGACTAAAGTAGTGCACTATATATGGGAATAGGGTTCTATAGGGCTCTGGTCTAAAGTAGTGCACTATATAGGGGATAGGGTTCCATAGGGCTCTGGTCTAAAGTAGAGCACTATATAGGGTATAGGGTTCCATAGGCCTCTGGTCTAAAGTAGTGCACTATATAGGGAATAGGCTTCCATGGGGCTCTGGTCTAAAGTAGTGCACTATATATAGGGAATAGGGTTCTATAGGGCTCTGGTCTAAAGTAGTGCACTATATAGGGGGATAGGGTTCCATGGGGGCTCTGGTCTAAAGTAGTGCACTATATAGGGAATAGGGTTCCATAGGGCTCTGGTCTCAAAGTAGTGCACTACATAGGGAATAGGGTTCCATAGGGCTCTGGTCTAAAGTAGCGTGTGTGTGTGTGTGTGTGTGTGTGTGTGTGTGTGTGTGTGTGTGTGTGTGTGTGTGTGTGTGTGTGTGTGTGTGTGTGTGTGTGTGTGTGTGTGTGTGTGTGTGTGTGTGTGTGTGTGTGTGTGTGTGTGTTGAGATAAAGCAGATCATTGGACGATAAAGTCATGTTGTCATTTTTTTAACTTTCTTATTGTCTTTCCAGAGAGCCAAGTCCCGAACCAGCCGAGTTCCCTCCATGTCCGACCACTGCCCAACAGCATCATCATGAGCTGGACTCCTCCCCTCAACCCCAACATCCTAGTACGGGGCTACATCATTGGCTACGGAGTAGGAAGTCCCTACGCCGAGACGGTCAGGGTGGACAGCAAGCAGCGATACTACGCCATAGAAAACCTAGGTGAGTTCTCTAGTGGTAGTACTACATACTGAACATGATACCAGTCTGGTTAGTGGTAGTACTGCAGACTGAACATGGTCTGGTTAGTGGTAGTACTGCATACTGAACATGGTCTGGTTAGTGGTAGTACTGTATACTGAACATGGTACCAGTCTGGTTAGTGGTAGTACTGCATACTGAACATGGTACCAGTCTGGTTAGGGGTAGTACTGCATACTGAACATGGTCTGGTTAGGGGTAGTACTGCATACTGAACATGGTACCAGTCTGGTTAGTGGTAGTACTGCATACTGAACATGGTACCAGTCTGGTTAGGGGTAGTACTGCATACTGAACATGGTACCAGTCTGGTTAGGGGTAGTACTGCATACTGAACATGGTACCAGTCGGTTAGGGGTAGTACTGCATACTGAACATGGTACCAGTCTGGTTAGTGGTAGTACTGCATACTGAACATGGTCTGGTTAGGGGTAGTACTGCATACTGAACATGGTACCAGTCTGGTTAGTGGTAGTACTGCATACTGAACATGGTACCAGTCTGGTTAGGGGTAGTACTGCATACTGAACATGGTACCAGTCTGGTTAGGGGTAGTACTGCATACTGAACATGGTACCAGTCTGGTTAGGGGTAGTACTGCATACTGAACATGGTCTAGTTAGTGGGTAGTACTGCATACTGAACATGGTACCAGTCTGGTTAGGGGTAGTACTGCATACTGAACATGGTACCAGTCTGGTTAGGGGTAGTACTGCATACTGAACATGGTACCAGTCTGGTTAGTGGTAGTACTGCATACTGAACATGGTACCAGTCTGGTTAGGGGTAGTACTGCATACTGAACATGGTCTGGTTAGGGGTAGTACTGCATACTGAACATGGTCTGGTTAGGGGTAGTACTGCATACTGAACATGGTACCAGTCTGGTTAGGGGTAGTACTGCATACTGAACATGGTACCAGTCTGGTTAGGGGTAGTACTGCATACTGAACATGGTCTGGTTAGGGGTAGTACTGCATACTGAACATGGTACCAGTCTGGTTAGGGGTAGTACTGCATACTGAACATGGTACCAGTCTGGTTAGTGGTAGTACTGCATACTGAACATGGTACCAGTCTGGTTAGGGGTAGTACTGCATACTGAACATGGTACCAGTCTGGTTAGGTGGTAGTACTGCATACTGAACATGGTACCAGTCTGGTTAGGGGTAGTACTGCATACTGAACATGGTACCAGTCTGGTTAGGGGTAGTACTGCATACTGAACATGGTACCAGTCTGGTTAGTGGTAGTACTGCATACTGAACATGGTCTGGTTAGGGGTAGTACTGCATACTGAACATGGTACCAGTCTGGTTAGTGGTAGTACTGCATACTGAACATGGTACCAGTCTGGTTAGGGTAGTACTGCATACTGAACATGAGTCACGAACATGGTCTGGTTAGGGGTAGTACTGCATACTGAACATGGTACCAGTCTGGTTAGGGGTAGTACTGCATACTGAACATGGTACCAGTCTGGTTAGGGGTAGTACTGCATACTGAACATGGTACCAGTCTGGTTAGGGGTAGTACTGCATACTGAACATGGTACCAGTCTGGTTAGTGGTAGTACTGCATACTGAACATGGTCTGGTTAGTGGTAGTACTGCATACTGAACATGGTACCAGTCTGGTTAGGGGTAGTACTGCATACTGAACATGGTACCAGTCTGGTTAGTGGTAGTACTGCATACTGAACATGGTACCAGTCTGGTTAGTGGTAGTACTGCATACTGAACATGGTACCAGTCTGGTTAGGGGTAGTACTGCATACTGAACATGGTACCAGTCTGGTTAGTGGTAGTACTACATACTGAACATGGTACCAGTCTGGTTAGGGTAGTACTGCATACTGAACATGGTCTGGTTAGGGGTAGTACTGCATACTGAACATGGTACCAGTCTGGTTAGTGGTAGTACTGCATACTGAACATGGTACCAGTCTGGTTAGGGGTAGTACTGCATACTGAACATGGTCTGGTTAGTGGTAGTACTGCATACTGAACATGGTACCAGTCTGGTTAGGGGTAGTACTGCATACTGAACATGGTCTGGTTAGGGGTAGTACTGCATACTGAACATGGTACCAGTCTGGTTAGGGGTAGTACTGTATACTGAACATGGTACCAGTCTGGTTAGTGGTAGTACTGCATACTGAACATGGTACCAGTCTGGTTAGTGGTAGTACTGCATACTGAACATGGTCTGGTTAGTGGTAGTACTGCATACTGAACATGGTACCAGTCTGGTTAGGGTAGTACTGTACTGAACATGGTCTGGTTAGTGGTAGTACTGCATACTGAACATGGTACCAGTCTGGTTAGGGGTAGTACTGCATACTGAACATGGTACCATCTGGTTAGGGGTAGTACTGCATACTGAACATGGTACCAGTCTGGTTAGGGGTAGTACTGCATACTGAACATGGTACCAGTCTGGTTAGTGGTAGTACTGCATACTGAACATGGTACCAGTCTGGTTAGGGGTAGTACTGCATACTGAACATGGTCTGGTTAGTGGTAGTACTGCATACTGAACATGGTCTGGTTAGTGGGTAGTACTGCATACTGAACATGGTACCAGTCTGGTTAGTGGTAGTACTGCATACTGAACATGGTCTGGTTAGTGGTAGTACTGCATACTGAACATGGTACCAGTCTGGTTAGGGGTAGTACTGCATACTGAACATGGTACCAGTCTGGTTAGGGGTAGTACTGCATACTGAACATGCCAGTCTGGTTAGTGGTAGTACTGCATACTGAACATGGTACCAGTCTGGTTAGGGGTAGTACTGCATACTGAACATGGTACCAGTCTGGTTAGTGGTAGTACTGCATACTGAACATGGTACCAGTCTGGTTAGGGGTAGTACTGCATACTGAACATGGTACCAGTCTGGTTAGTGGTAGTACTGCATACTGAACATGGTCTGGTTAGTGGTAGTACTGCATACTGAACATGGTACCAGTCTGGTTAGTGGTAGTACTGCATACTGAACATGGTACCAGTCTGGTTAGGGGTAGTACTGCATACTGAACATGGTACCAGTCTGGTTAGTGGTAGTACTGCATACTGAACATGGTACCAGTCTGGTTAGTGGTAGTACTGCATACTGAACATGGTACCAGTCTGGTTAGGGGTAGTACTGCATACTGAACATGGTCTGGTTAGGGGTAGTACTGCATACTGAACATGGTCTGGTTAGTGGTAGTACTGCATACTAAACATGGTACCAGTCTGGTTAGTGGTAGTACTACATACTGAACATGGTCTGGTTAGTGGTAGTACTGCATACTGAACATGGTCTGGTTAGGGTAGTACTACATACTGAACATGGTACCAGTCTGGTTAGGGTAGTACTGCATACTGAACATGGTACCAGTCTGGTTAGTGGTAGTACTGCATACTGAACATGGTACCAGTCTGGTTAGGAGTAGTACTACATACTGAACATGGTACCAGTCTGGTTAGGGGTAGTACTGCATACTGAACATGGTACCAGTCTGGTTAGTGGTAGTACTGCATACTGAACATGGTACCAGTCTGGTTAGTGGTAGTACTGCATACTGAACATGGTACCAGTCTGGTTAGTGGTAGTACTGCATACTGAACATGGTCTGGTTAGTGGTAGTACTACATACTGAACATGGTACCAGTCTGGTTAGTGGTAGTACTGCATACTGAACATGGTACTGGTTAGGGTAGTACTGCATACTGAACATGGTCTGGTTAGTGGTAGTACTACATACTGAACATGGTACCAGTCTGGTTAGGGGTAGTACTGCATACTGAACATGGTACCAGTCTGGTTAGTGGTAGTACTGCATACTGAACATGGTACCAGTCTGGTTAGTGGTAGTACTGCATACTGAACATGGTCTGGTTAGGGTAGTACTGCATACTGAACATGGTCTGGTTAGTGGTAGTACTGCATACTGAACATGGTACCAGTCTGGTTAGTGGTAGTACTGCATACTGAACATGGTCTGGTTAGGGGTAGTACTGCATACTGAACATGGTCTGGTTAGTGGTGACGCACACTGAACATGGTCTGGTTAGGGGTAGTACTGCATACTCGAACATGGTAACTGGTTAGTGGTAGTACTGCATACTGAACATGGTCTGGTTAGGGCAGTACTGCATACTGAACATGGTACCAGTCTGGTTAGGGGTAGTACTGCATACTGAACATGGTACCAGTCTGGTTAGTGGTAGTACTGCATACTGAACATGGTACCAGTCTGGTTAGGGTAGTACTGTATACTGAACATGGTCTGGTTAGGGGTAGTACTGCATACTGAACATG
>NW_027000020.1:0-9271 GCF_036934945.1 Oncorhynchus masou masou
TTCTGGATGATAGCGGGGTTCTAAAACAGGGATAGTTCAGTAATATAGTTTAGTTTCTTTATGGCTCCAAGTTTATCCATTTGCACTTTAACCATGTGAAAAAGTTGATGTAGGCTACTTACTGTGATGCTCCCTGCAAATGTCAGATTTAACTCGAGCAAAACAATAGAGCCAAGGCAGTCTGTACAGAGATTTAAAAATACCATGTCAGCTTTGTCTACATTCCCAAGAGCTAAGAGAGAGGGGTTCGGGAACAAAGAGAGAGGGGTTAGGGAACAAAGCGAGAGGGGTTAGGGAACAAAGAGAGAGGGGTTAGGGAACAAAGAGAGAGGGGTTAGGGGACAAAAGAGTAGGGGTTAGGGAACAAAGAGAGAGGGGTTAGGGAACAAAGAGAGAGGGGTTAGGGAACAAAGAGAGAGGGGTTAGGGAACAAAGAGAGAGGGGTTAGGAACAAAGAGAGAGGGGTTAGGAACAAAGAGAGAGGGGTTAGGAACAAAGAGAGAGGGGTTAGGAAACAAAGAGAGAGGTTAGGAACAAAGAGAAAGGGGTTAGGAACAAAAGAGAGAGGGGTTAGGAACAAAGAGAGAGGATTTAGGAACAAAGAGAAAGGGGTTAGGAACAAAGAGAGAGGGGTTTAGGAACAAAGAGAAAGGGGGTTAGAACAAAGAGAAAGGGGTTAGGAACAAAGACAAAGGGGTTAGGAACAAAGAGAAAGGGGTTAGGAACAAAGAGAAAGGGGTTATGAACAAAGAGAAAGGGGTTAGGAACAAAGAGAGAGGGGTTAGGAACAAAGAGAGAGGATTTAGGAACAAAGAGAAAGGGGTTAGGAACAAAGAGAGAGGGGTTAGGAACAAAGAGAGAGGATTTAGGAACAAAGAGAAAGGGGTTAGGAACAAAGAGAGAGGGGTTAGGAACAAAGAGAAAGGGGTTAGGAACAAAGAGAGAGGGGTTAGAACAGAGGATTTAGAACAAAGAGAAAGGGGTTAGGAACAAAGAGAGAGGGGTTAGGAACAAAGGGTTAGAAACAAAAGAAGGGGTTAGGAACAAAGAGGAAAGGGGTTAGAAAAAGGGGGTTAGGAACAAAGAGAAAGGGGTTAGGAACAAAGAGAAAGGGGTTAGGAACAAAGAGAGAGGGGGTTAGGAAACAAAGAGAAAGGGGTTAGGAACAAAGAGAAAGGGGTTAGGAACAAAGAGAAGGGGGTTAGGAACAAAGAGAAAGGGGAGGAACAAGAGAGGGGTTAGGAACAAAGACAAGGGGGTTAGGAACAAAGAGAAAGGGGTTAGGAACAAAAGAGAAAGGGGTTATGAACAAAGGGGGTTAGGAACAAGAGGGGTTAGGGAACAAAGAGAGAGGGGTTAGGAACAAAGAGAGGGGTTAGGAACAAAGAGAAAGGGGTTAGGAACAAAGAGAAAGGGGTTAGGAACAAAAGAGAAAGGGGTTAGGAACAAAGAGAAAGGGGTTAGAACAAAGAAGAGGGGTTAGGAACAAAGAGAGAGGGGTTAGGAACAAAAGAGAGGATTTAGGAACAAAGAGGGGTTGAACAAAGAGAGAGGGGTTAGGAACAAAGAGAAAGGGTTAGGAACAAAGAGAAAGGGGTTAGAAAACAAAGAGAGAGGGGTTAGAACAAAGAAAGGGGTTAGGAACAAAGAGGGGTTAGGAACAAAGAGAAAGGGGTTAGGAACAAAGAGAAAGGGGTTAGGAACAAAGGGTTATGAACAAGAGAGAGGGTTAGGAACAAAGAGAAAGAGAACAAAGAGGATTTAGGAACAAAGAGAAAGGGGTTAGGGAAAGGGGGTTAGGAACAAAGAGAAAGGGGTTAGGAACAAAGAGAGAGGGGTTAGGAACAAAGACAAAGGGGTTAGGAACAAAGAGAAAGGGGTTAGGAACAAAGAGAAAGGGGTTATGAACAAAGAGAGAGGGGTTAGGAACAAAGAGAAAGGGGTTAGGAACAAAAAGGGGTTAGAAAGGGGTTAGGAACAAAGAGAAAGGGGTTAGGAACAAAGAGAACAGGGGGTTAGGAACAAAAAGAGGGGGTTGAAACAAAGAAAGGGAACAAAGAAGAGGATTTAGGAACAAAGAGAAAGGGGTTATGAACAAAGTTAGGAACAAAGAGGGGGTTAGGAACAAAGTTAGAAACAAAGAGAGAGGGTTAGGAACAAAGAGAAAGGGGTTAGGAACAAAGAGAAGGGGTTAGGAACAAAGAGAAAGGGGTTAGGAACAAAGAGAAAGGAACAAAGGGTTAGAACAAAGAGAAAGGGGTTAGAACAAAGAGAAAGGGGTTAGGAACAAAGAGAAAAGAGAGGGGGTTAGAACAAAGAGAAAGGGGTTAGGAACAAAGGGGTTAGAGAAAGGGGTTATGAACAAAGAACAAAGAGAAAGGGGTTAGGAACAAAAGAGAGGGGGTTAGAACAAAGAGAGAGGGGTTAGGAACAAAGAGAAAGGGGTTAGGAACAAAGAGAACAAGGTTGAACAAAGAGAAAGGGGTTAGAAACAAAGAGAAAGGGGTTAGGAACAAAGAAGGGTTAGGAACAAAGACAAAGGGGTTAGGAAACAAAGAGAAAGGGGTTAGGAACAAAGAGAAAGGGGTTATGAACAAAGAGGGGTTAGGAACAAAGAGAAAGGGGTTAGGAACAAAAGAGAGGGGTTAGGAACAAGGGGTTAGGAACAAAGAGAAAGGGGTTAGGAACAAAGGGGTTAGGAACAAAGAGAAAGGGGTTAGAACAAAAGAGAAAGGGGTTAAAGGAACAAAGAGAGAGGGGTTAGGAAACAAGAGAGAGGGGTTAGAACAAAGAGAGAGGGGTTAGGAACAAAGAGAGAGGATTTAGGAACAAAGAGAAAGGGGTTAGGAACAAAGAGAGAGGGGTTAGGAACAAAGAGAAAGGGGTTAGGAACAAAGAGAGAGGGGTTAGGAACAAAGAGAGAGGGGTTAGGAACAAAGAGAAAGGGGTTAGGAACAAAGAGAGAGGGGTTAGGAACAAAGAGAAAGGGGTTAGGAACAAAGAGAAAGGGCAAAGGGATTAGGAACAAAGAGAAAGGGGTTAGGAACAAAGAGAGAGGGGTTAGGAACAAAGAGAGAGGGGTTAGGAACAAAGAGAAAGGGGTTAGGAACAAAGAGAAAGGGGTTATGAACAAAGAGAAAGGGGTTAGGAACAAAGAGAGAGGATTTAGGAACAAAGAGAAAGGGGTTAGGAACAAAGAGAAAGGGGTTAGGAACAAAGAGAAAGGGGTTAGGAACAAAGAGAAAGGGGTTAGGAACAAAGACAAAGGGCAAAGGGATTAGGAACAAAGAGAAAGGGGTTAGGAACAAAGAGAAAGGGGTTAGGAACAAAGAGAAAGGGGTTAGGAACAAAGAGAAAGGGGTTATGAACAAAGAGAAAGGGGTTAGGAACAAATAAATACATAGAGGTTAGGGAGAAAGAGAGAAAGTACAGGAGAGAGGGGTAATGGAGAATTATTATTTTTTGAATATGTTGGGCAAAACTTTCCCCCTGTAGTGTGGTGGTATTGGTCCCATTTGAGATCTCTCCAAGGTACAAATAGACTAATGTTATGGATATACACTAAGTGTACAAGACATTAGGAATACCTGCTCTTTCCATGACAGACTGGCCAGGTGAAAGCTTTGATGCCTTATTGATGTCACTTGTTAAATCCACTTTAAAATCAGTGTAGATGAAGGGGAGGAGAAAGGTTAAAGAAGGATTTGAAAGTTTTGACAAAATTGAGACATGGATTGTGAATGGGCAAGACAACATATTTAGGTACCTTTGAACGGGGTATCCTGGCCAGGTCACAATTGTAAATGAGAACTTGTTCTCAACTTGCCTACCTGGTTAAATAAAGGTGAAATAAAAATAAAAATAGTAAACGGTTTTCCTTAATTAATTCTCCCCAGTTGATGACGTTTAGATTATGGTGGCCCAGAGGGTGATTACAGTATGGTATGCTGCACTCGTTTTGCTGTTTCAAATGGTCACAAAGATATTGGTCATGCCACAGCTTGCCACACCCACAAAACGGGAGCAAACCTACTTTTTTAAAACCTTTATTTAATTAGGAAGAACACATTCTTATTTACAATGACAGCCTACGGGGAACAGTGGATCAACTGCCTTGATTTGATTTGTTCAGGTGCAGAATTACATATTTTTTTTACCTTGTCAGCTCAGGGATTTGATCCAGCAACCTTTCAGTTACTTTCCCAACGCTCTAACCGCTAGGATACCTGCCTGGGGTGTATTCATTAGTCGGATTCCGTTGCAAAACATTTTGTCTGTTACACCACATGCTGAATGCCCATTTCAACAGGTGGGTATCAGTGCACCAATCATGTGACAGAGGCGGGAGAACATTTTCCGGGTAGGCTAATCTGACAGCACTTTATACAAGCACAACATTTCAAACATGTACATTAACTGTTAAAGGCTGTCTTTTTAATTACTGAATTGGTCAGATGGTTGGGTACCATCGCCCAAGAAAGCTTTAGCAAGGGTCATCCCTGGTGGTTGCTGCATTGGTGTCAGAAGATGACTGACACTCGCTCTTGTGGCTATCGAAAGGGACTTGTAAAAGTGAAGTACATGGATACCTGCAACTGTCTAGCAATCAACAATAAAATGTGGATACTATAATCAAATTGAACTCATTGTGCACAATCTGTGCACTCTGTGACTTTTCATAGAGAAAGGAAGAAAAAACATTGTAAGCTACTTCTGGTAAAATGTTCTTCTAAATCCTTGATTTAGCAGATACATATGACAAAGGCCTATAATGATCTGGTTACTATTAAAGATTTAGCCATGTATAGATAATTTATCAGAGAATTATGTGTCTCCACTTTAGGCCCAGGCCTGCTCCCTATGCATTTCTTTATGCAATGAGGAATCACAACCAGGTGACAGTGGGCAAAGAAAATATTTGCATACTGCCGTAAATGTACTGTGGCATGTTCGGATGAGTTGCCCCAGCCGTGAGTTGAACCCAAGTCTCCGCTACTGTCAGTCCAACACCATACCTGTTGTGCTCTTAAGTGTATACACTGCCTGCCCTTGTCTGTTGAAAGATTGTCCCGTCCCACATTTCACTCTAACTTTAGGTCCTTTGATCGTGCACCAGTGTTGGGGATTTGCTGTCGAAGACTACCCCATGTACGTTTCTCCCACGGAACCCTTTTAACTTGTTCTCGATGGCTGCAACCGAGGGTCATCCCTCTTCTGACATCAACGTAGCGAAGTCAGGGGTTTTATTCTAGGGTTGGGCGGTATCCATATTTTCATATCATCGTTGCACACAATAATTGCACACAAGGGGCGCTAATTTCTTTAAAAAAATAGATTTTTACATTTACATTTAAGTCATTTAGCAGACGCTCTTATCCAGAGCGACTTACAAATTGGTGAATTCACCTTCTGACATCCAGTGGAACAGCCACTTTACAATAGTGCATCTAAATCATTTAAGGGGGGTGAGAAGGATTACTTTATCCTATCCTAGGTATTCCTTGAAGAGGTGGGGTTTCAGGTGTCTCCGGAAGGTGGTGATTGACTCCGCTGTCCTGGCGTCGTGAGGGAGTTTGTTCCACCATTGGGGGGCCAGAGCAGCGAACAGTTTTGACTGGGCTGAGCGGGAACTGTACTTCCTCAGTGGTAGGGAGGCGAGCAGGCCAGAGGTGGATGAACGCAGTGCCCTTGTTTGGGTGTAGGGCCTGATCAGAGCCTGGAGGTACTGCGGTGCCGATTTTTTACGGTATTGAAAATTATACAATCAGTTTGTCTAAATACCCTGGTATCCAAGTGGAAGCTGCTGAGAGGAAGACTGCTCATAATAATGGCTGGAATGGAGTCAATGGAATGGAAACAAATCAAATTCTATTTGTCACATGTGCCAAATACAACAGGTGTAAACCTTACAGTGAAATGCTTACTTACAAGCCCTAACCAACAATGCAGTTATACACACACACAGTGTGGTAAAAAAAGTATTTAGTCAACCACCAATTGTGCAAGTTCTCCCACTTAAAAAGATGAGAGAGGCCTGTAATTTTCATCATAGGTACACTTCAACTATGACAGACAAAATGAGAAGAAAAAAATTCCAGAAAATCACATTGTAGGAATTTTAATGAATTTGTTTGCAAATTATGGTGGAAAATAATAATAATAATCCATAATAAATTCAACAACAGCCCAGTTGATGAGAATGGGAGCGTGCTCGGTCCTCCTTTTCCTGTAGTTCACAAACCTTTGTCTTGGTCACGTGGAGGGAGAGGTTGTTGTCCTGGCACCACTCGGCCAGGTGTCTGACCTCCTTCCTATAGGCTGTCTCGTCGTTGATCAGGCCTACCATTGTTGTGTCATCTGCAAACTTAATGATGGTGTTGGAGTCATGCCTGGCCGTGCAGTCATAATTGAACAAGGAGTACAGGAGGGGACTGAGCACGCAACCCTGAGGGGCCCCCGTGTTGAGGATAAGCGTGGCGTGGCGTTACCAACTGGGGGCGGCCCATTAGGAAGCCCAGGATCCAGTTGCAGATGGAGGAGTTTAGACCCAGGGTCCTTAGCTAAGTGATGAGCTATGAGGGGACTATGGTGTTGAATGCTGAGCTGTAGTCAATGAATAGCATTCTCACATAGGTGTTCCTATTGTCCAGGTGGCAAAGGGCAGTGTGGAGTGCAAGAGAAATTGCAACATCTGTGGATCTGTTTGGGCGTTATGCAAATTGGAGTGGGTCTAGGGTCTCTGGGATAATGGTGTTGATGTGATCCATGACCAGCCTTTCAAAGCATTTCATGGCTACAGAAGTGAGTGCTACAGGTCAGTAGTCATTTAGGCAGGTTACCTTAGTGTTCTTGGGCACAGGGACTATGGTGGTCTGCTTGAAACATGTTGGTATTACAGACTCAGATAGGGAGAGGTTGAAAATGTCAGTGAAGACACTTGCCAGTTGAGTGCATGCTCGGAGTACATGTCCTGGTAATCCGTCTGTCCCTGCTGCCTTGTGAATGTTTACCTGTTTAAAAGGTCTTACTCGCATCGGCTGCGGAGAGCGTGATCACACAGTCATCTGGAACAGCTGATGCTCACATGCATGTTTTAGAGTGTTACTTGCCTCGAAGCGAGCATAGAAGTAATTTAGCTCGTCTGGTAGGCTTGTGTCACTGGGCAGCTCTTGGCTATGCTTCTATTGGTGATGCCATTCCATTGACTCCAGCCATTATTATTGTTGGACTATTGTGATGGCTAATTTCTGCATTAACAAATGAGGAGATTACAAACTTCACACAACAGTCAAAGTTATACTTAAAACCCCATCTTTAATAATAAGATAGCACTGATGTCACAAATATTACCGAAGGTGACTCCCCTTCTTGTTCGGGTGGCGCTCGGCGGTCGTCGTCGCCGGTCTACTAGCTATCACCGATCCGTTGTTCTGTGTTCCTTTGGTTTTGTCTGATTGGTATTACCTGTTTCTTGTTTGGTTGTTAGGGTGGGGTTATATATAGTTTGTTCAGCCCGCTTCTGTTTTAGTGCGGGCTTGTTCGTCTGTTCTGTGTTTGAGTGTATTTTGTTTGTATTTTGGGTTTCGCGCTGTCCGTTATTATTTCTGATCATTTGTTTTCCTAATTTTGTTCATGTTATTTTTCCTGGACATTAAAGCGTGTTTTTTGCTCTCTGCGCCTGACTCCACACCTCCTCACTCATTTGTCGTAACAACTGACTTTCAACGATTTGCCATTTCTAATTAACCGTTGATAGTGACAACACAAAAGTACAAAGATCTTTTATAGCCAAGATACACCCCTCTCAACCTACATGACGAACCACAGATGGTCACAAGGTTAAGATTTTATAATGTGAAAGGAGTATCCTGTAGCCAGATAGCATTCACTATAAATTATCGTTCAGTTTGGTCCCTCATCTCATTGCTGGTACTTCATAACAGAAAATCACCAACTCATCCAATGGCATAAATCAATTGTCAACTCTAGATACTCCCATCTCAAGTAAAAAACCCTTCTTGACCCCTCTCCTGGACAAGCTCACTGAGGGAGTGAGCCTCTATGTCATACACTATCCCAGGATAAGTGCTATATCAGAAAAGGACATACAATGGATCCAGACACTGCCATACACCTCCCCCACAATGCCAAAGGAGGGAGTGACTTGCTGCACAGACATTGTGGAGACAAGTCATCGGTTCCCCATTAATCACGCCATCCCTTCACAAGATTAAAGAATAGGTAAAGACACATTCACATATGAAGACAATGTTCCATCTGTCCTCTTCCTTTCTGATATTCTGCATAGCACCAGAGACATGTAAAAGACAAGCCTGACCCCTCCTCTCTGGGCCCCAAGTGACTGAGCCCCAGGTGAGAGAAAAGTGCAACTGCCAACACCAAAGCCCAAAGGGATGCATTCTAATAACAAGTATATCACATCAGCATATTATGCAGATAAGACATCTTAATTATTGTACACTAAGTCAGAACCGTAGGATAAATTAAGAGGTGGAAATAGGCCAAATTATTAGGATGAGGCACATGGGCTACTAAGAGCTTACTACACAACATAAACTTAGAATTACTTTCTTAGCTAGAGTATACATAATTCCCTGGCACTTTTACAATTATGGAGCAGCATACAAGACATTTTTGGACTCATCTCATTGTGCTGTGCTCACTTGAACAAGGGGGTGGCGCTGCTGTCCTTTGTGGGCAAATTTTGTCATCAAACTTTGCCATCGAAGTCTGGCATTTTCTGAGAACTGGGAACTCTGAGAAAAAAAAGTTGAATCATGATGACGTCGGTGATCTTCAGGTCGTAGCTCCAGAAAGAGGCCAGAGTTCCTCATTTACAATTCAGAGTTGGATGAAAGTTCTAAACTTTTTTTCCCCAGTCATAGGTCTTTTTTCCAGAGTTCCCAATTGTTTTGAACTCACAGTTAGCCACTGATTCCTTCCAAACCACTTTTAGTTGGATTTGCGATTTCCAACTCGTTGTGTAATGTTTATGTCCAATGGCCGATGAGCACCGATACATTTGATCTATATTGTTTCTTCATTATTTCTCTTCATATGACAAGGATTAAAAAGGATTTGCCAGTAGATTGTTGACTTGATTCATGATGATGACTGCTAGTTAAGATATTGAAAGTATGATTATGTTGAAAGTATGATGTCCAAACAAAGCTACTGTAGATATAACGTGATTTGACATCATTTTATGTGTGGCCTATGACCTTCAGCCTTCTTGATGGGCACCCTGATG
>NW_027000021.1:0-9270 GCF_036934945.1 Oncorhynchus masou masou
TATACATTTACATTTAAGTCATTTAGCAGACGCTCTTATCCAGAGCGACTTACAAATTGGTGAATTCACCTTCTGACATCCAGTGGAACAGCCACTTTACAATAGTGCATCTAAATCATTTAAGGGGGGTGAGAAGGATTACTTATCCTATCCTAGGTATTCCTTGAAGAGGTGGGGTTTCAGGTGTCTCCGGAAGGTGGTGATTGACTCTGCTGTCCTGGCGTCGTGAGGGAGTTTGTTCCACCATTGGGGGCCAGAGCAGCGAACAGTTTTGACTGGGCTGAGCGGGAACTGTACTTCCTCAGTGGTAGGGAGGCGAGCAGGCCAGAGGTGGATGAACGCAGTGCCCTTGTTTGGGTGTAGGGCCTGATCAGAGCCTGGAGGTACTGCGGTGCCGTTCCCCTCACAGCTCCGTAGGCAAGCACCATGGTCTTGTAGCGGATGCGAGCTTCAACTGGAAGCCAGTGGAGAGAGCGGAGGAGCGGGGTGACGTGAGAGAACTTGGGAAGGTTGAACACCAGACGGGCTGCGGCGTTCTGGATGAGTTGTAGGGGTTTAATGGCACAGGCAGGGAGCCCAGCCAACAGCGAGTTGCAGTAATCCAGACGGGAGATGACAAGTGCCTGGATTAGGACCTGCGCCGCTTCCT
Organism: Oncorhynchus masou masou; assembly: GCF_036934945.1. Taxonomy (NCBI): domain Eukaryota; kingdom Metazoa; phylum Chordata; class Actinopteri; order Salmoniformes; family Salmonidae; genus Oncorhynchus; species Oncorhynchus masou. Next base: position 650 of record NW_027000021.1, read on the forward strand.
GTGTGAGGCAGGGTCGTACTCTGCGGATGTTGTAGAGCATGAACCTACAGGAACGGGCCACCGCCATGATGTTGGTTGAGAACGACAGGGTGTTGTCCAGGATCACGCCAAGGTTCTTAGCGCTCTGGGGGAGGACACAATGGAGTTGTCAACCGTGATGGCGAGATCATGGAACGGGCAGTCCTTCCCCGGGAGGAAGAGCAGCTCCGTCTTGCCGAGGTTCAGCTTGAGGTGGTGATCCGTCATCCACACTGATATGTCTGCCAGACATGCAGAGATGCGATTCGCCACCTGGTCATCAGAAGGGGGAAAGGAGAAGATTAATTGTGTGTCGTCTGCATAGCAATGATAGGAGAGACCATGTGAGGTTATGACAGAGCCAAGTGACTTGGTGTATAGCGAGAATAGGAGAGGGCCTAGAACAGAGCCCTGGGGGACACCAGTGGTGAGAGCGCGTGGTGAGGAGACAGATTCTCGCCACGCCACCTGGTAGGAGCGACCTGTCAGGTAGGACGCAATCCAAGCGTGGGCGCGCCGGAGATGCCCAACTCGGAGAGGGTGGAGAGGAGGATCTGATGGTTCACAGTATCGAAGGCAGCCGATAGGTCTAGAAGGATGAGAGCAGAGAGAGAGAGTTAGCTTTAGCAGTGCGGAGCGCCTCCGTGATACAGAGAAGAGCAGTCTCAGTTGAATGACTAGTCTTGAAACCTGACTGATTTGGATCAAGAAGGTCATTCTGAGAGAGATAGCGGGAGAGCTGGCCAAGGACGGCACGTTCAAGAGTTTTGGAGAGAAAAGAAAGAAGGGATACTGGTCTGTAGTTGTTGACATCGGAGGGATCGAGTGGGTTTTTTCAGAAGGGGTGCAACTCTCGCTCTCTTGAAGACAGAAGGGACGTAGCCAGCGGTCAGGGATGAGTTGATGAGCGAGGTGAGGTAAGGGAGAAGGTCTCCGGAAATGGTCTGGAGAAGAGAGGAGGGGATAGGGTCAAGCGGGCAGGTTGTTGGGCGGCCGGCCGTCACAAGAAGCGAGATTTCATCTGGAGAGAGAGGGAGAAAGAGGTCAGAGCACAGGGTAGGGCAGTGTGAGCAGAACCAGCGGTGTCGTTTGACTTAGCAAACGAGGATCGGATGTCGTCGACCTTCTTTTCAAAATGGTTGACGAAGTCATCTGCAGAGAGGGGGAGGAGGGGGAGGGGGAGGAGGATTCAGGAGGGAGGAGAAGGTGGCAAAGAGCTTCCTAGGGTTAGAGGCAGATGCTTGGAATTTAGAGTGGTAGAAAGTGGCTTTAGCAGCAGAGACAGAGGAGGAAAATGTAGAGAGGAGGGAGTGAAAGGATGCCAGGTCCGCAGGGAGGCGATTTTCCTCCATTTCCGCTCGGCTGCCCGGAGCTCTGTTCTGTGAGCTCGCAATGAGTCGTCGAGCCACGGAGCGGGAGGGGAGGACCGAGCCGGCCTGGAGGATAGGGGACATAGAGAGTCAAAGGATGCAGAAAGGGAAGAGAGGAGGGTTGAGGAGGCAGAATCAGGAGATAGGTTGGAGAAGGTATGAGCAGAGGGAAGAGATGATAGGATGGAAGAGGAGAGAGTAGCGGGGGAGAGAGAGCGAAGGTTGGGACGGCGCGATACCATCCGAGTAGGGGCAGTGTGGGAAGTGTTGGATGAGAGCGAGAGGGAAAAGGATACAAGGTAGTGGTCGGAGACTTGGAGGGGAGTTGCAATGAGGTTAGTGGAAGAACAGCATCTAGTAAAGATGAGGTCGAGCGTATTGCCTGCCTTGTGAGTAGGGGGAAGGTGAGAGGGTGAGGTCAAAAGAGGAGAGGAGTGGAAAGGAGGCAGAGAGGAATGAGTCAAAGGTAGACGTGGGGAGGTTAAAGTCGCCCAGGATTGTGTGAGGTGAGCCGTCCTCAGGAAAGGAGCTTATCAAGGCATCAAGCTCATTGATGAACTCTCCGAGGGAACCTGGAGGGCGATAAATGATAAGGATGTTAAGCTTGAAAGGGCTGGTAACTGTGACAGCATGGAATTCAAAGGAGGCGATAGACAGATGGGTAAGGGGAGAAAGAGAGAATGACCACTTGGGAGAGATGAGGATCCCGGGTGCCACCACCCCGCTGACCAGAAGCTCTCGGGGTGTGCGAGAACACGTGGGCGGATGAAGAGAGCAGTAGGAGTAGCAGTGTTATCTGTGGTGATCCATGTTTCCGTCAGTGCCAAGAAGTCGAGGGACTGGAGGGAGGCATAGGCTGAGATGAACTCTGCCTTGTTGACGCAGATCGGCAGTTCCAGAGGCTACCGGAGACCTGGAACTCCACGTGGGTCGTGCGCGCTGGGACCACCAGATTAGGGTGGACGCGGCCACGCGGTGTGGAGCGTTGTATGGTCTGTGCAGAGAGGAGAGAACAGGGATAGATAGACACATAGTTGACAGGCTACAGAAGAGGCTACGCTAATGCAAAGGAGATTGGAATGACAAGTGGACTACACGTCTCGAATGTTCAGAAAGTTAAGCTTACGTAGCAAGAATCTTATTGACTAAAATGATTGAAATGATACAGTACTGCTGGAGTAGGCTAGCTGGCAGTGGCTGCGTTGTTGACTTTGTAGGCTAGCTGGCAGTGGCTGCGATGTTGACACTACACTAATCAAGTCGTTCCGTCGAGTGTAATAGTTTCTACAGTGCTGCTATTCGGGGCTAGCTGGCTAGCTAGCAGTGTTGATTACGTTACGTTACGTTAAAAGAACGACAATAGCTGGCTAGCTAACCTAGAAAATCGCTCTAGACTACACAATTGTCTTAGATACAAAGACGGCTATGTAGCTAGCTAGCTACGATCAAACAAATCAAACCGTTGTACTGTAATAGTTTCTACAGTGCTGCTATTCGGGGGCTAGCTGGCTAGCTAGCAGTGTTGATTGCGTTACGTTACGTTAAAAGAACGACAATAGCTGGCTAGCTAACCTAGAAAATCGCTCTAGACTACACAATTGTCTTAGATACAAAGACGGCTATGTAGCTAGCTAGCTACGATCAAACAAATCAAACCGTTGTACTGTAATGAAGTGAAATGAAAATGTGATACTACCTGTGGAGCGAGCGGAATGTTGACCGGGTAGTTGAAGTTCTATTCGGTAGAGGTTGGCTAGCTGTTGGCTAGCTAGCTAGCAGTATCTCCTACGTTAAGGGCGACAAATAGCTGGCTAGCTAACCTCGGTAAATTAAGATAATCACTCTAAGTCTACACACTCTAAACTACACAATTATCTTGGATACGAAGACAGCAAAGACAAATATGTAGCTAGCTAACACTACACTAATCGAGTCGTTCAGTTGAGTGTAATAGTTTCTACAGTGCTGGTGGACAGTGGACGTTAGCTAGCTGCTTAGCTAGCTGCTGGGCAGATAGCAGTGTAGACTACGTTAGGACGACGAAATACGATAATTACGCAATTATCTTTGATACAAAGACGGCTATGTAGCTAGCTAAGAAGAAATTGCTAAGATTAGACAAATCAAACCGTTGTACTATAATGAAATGTAATGAAAATGTAATGAAAAGTTATACTACCTGCGGACCGAAGTGTAGATGCGACCGCTTGCTCCAACCCGGAACCGGAAACAACCGGAATAGAGAATGAAGAGACTGATGACCTGCTCAGAGTTCATTGACAGCATGCATTGACAAAGAAGCAAGACTCTTACCAAATAGCACATCTTCAGCGTCATCCTACAGAGGTCCATGCAGGCCAGACTTTTTGACTGCTATACCCTATCAGAAAGAGCAGATTAAGGTTTCTAATGAACATATGTTTGCCAAACAACTCTAGAAATTGCGCTGATGGTCTCTGTTTCAAAACATTCCAAATAAAATAAAACGTATTCCTAAAATAACTGCAAGGTGCATTCCTTTTGTGAGTAAGCTACTGGCGACAAAAGGCGAAAGCCATTTTGGATATTCCCCATTATATTTTTACTGTATAGTACTTGTGTTGACTGGTAGGGCAGGGCCTGTGATTTCTGCGAAACAGCGCAGCCATAGATTGGCATGTCACAGCCCTAGTCTTGGCTACTAAGCACAGATAAATACAACTCAAAACATGCTATTCTGTTCTTTTGAAATGAATAGCCTAGTATCATGTTTTTAATTACCTTTCTAAATGAAATATTAATGGATTTCTTTGTGATTGTGTATATTAACACTAGAAAGGCAGAGAGCAAAGAGCATCATAATGACTCAAAACAAATGTTTTTTTAAAGTTATGCCCCCTCGTCTTTGACTTTTCCTAAATAAATCTATGTGACAGAATATCAATATCACAAACAGAACTAGAGTTTGAACCAGTTTTAGGAGGGCATATCATTTTTTGAATGGTTTTCCCCAACCTGCTCTGCTCCTTCTCCGATAGTTGAATGTGCCATGCCCAATTTATAATCCCGCTCGAAATGGAACCGTAACTATACCGAAATTGATGAAATAAATGAAGTATAGTATCAAAGGGGAGAATTGCTGAATTGAAGAGTGAGGGGAAGGAAACAATGCATAATTATATAATCACCAAATTAATGAAGAACAGGTTGGGGCATTCTATTGTAATTATAATCTCAAAACAGTGTACCCTATATCAGTCCACCGAATCCAAGCAGTCTTATTAGTCTACTCTAGGCCTACTTGGATCCTACACAGTGAGAGCATACAAAATGTACAATGGAAAGACCAAGACGAATGGCTGCACATGCTGCGTTAGCGTTGCTACAAGATCTGAATGAAAACGACTCAAATTGCAGGGAAGAAATGGATCATGACATCTCTGATGATTATTTTTCTGATTCTGGGAAAAGATCCATATTGGGCAGCAGGTGAGCGAGTGTCTGATAATGTTTCAGATCGGATGGCACAGCTGTACTAGGTGAAAGGAGGAGCTCACCGCTGGCCCTCTGTTGTGTTCTACAACATGCTTGACTTGGCTCTTATCAACGATCACGTGTTGTTCAAGTAGTGCATGAACAACACCATGAGCTCTGTGAGAGACATACCAGGGCCAATGCAGCAGTAAAGATTCAACAGGAGCCAAATTGCAGACAGCTCACGGGAGGAGAAACTGCAAGATGGGCAGATGCACTCGGAAACAGAGCCTACAACACCTGTTTCAGCTGTGAGCGACTTGTTTGTGGGAAGTGTTGCAATCCAGTGACAATGACAAAGATTTGTGGTGACCGTTAGAACAAGGGATTACAGCTAAATCCAACTGTTGCGTGAAGATTCACACCAAACACAAGCGAGGCCACAAATAATGTAGGCTAAATATGTGTATGTGACTAATTCGGTTTGATTTGAAATAATGTGTCCAATTACTGATAATAATAGACTATTTTTGACCGCTGTCATGTTGACACTTATAATTATTATAATGCAATTATTGCTGTTGTGCTGATTTTCGCTACTCACAAGCACGCTTGGCGCCTACAGTGATGTGTAAGCTATTGATATTTTCTTAATTGACCACGTCTTCGGTTTAGGTATTTGTATTATTTTTGTCTTATAAATATACACTTTTTCTGTGTTTCAACGCACATGATTTTTGTTTCATAGCTGTAACAAAGGCACTCAACAAACAAAACTGATTTTACACTTGAAATTCAGTTTTTGTTGTTTTTCATTTGTACATATAGCCTACAGTAATATAAACCATACTTAACAAAAATATAATCGCAACAATTTCTAAGAATTTACTGAGCTACTTTTTGTAATAAGGAAATCAGTCACTTAAAATAAAGAAATTAGGCCCACCTGTTGTAAGCACCCATATTGGTGTGTCTTACTCGTAATAGCTGGTCAGTGTGTTATTTCAGTCATTTTATTTACAGAAACACTGAAATGTTAAAATGTTTCTTCTGATATACTTTTATATTCTCCACAGAGACTTGAGTGTGTACAGTGCATTTGAAAAGTTTTCAGACCCCTTGACTTTTTCCATGTTTTGTTACATTACAGCTTTAATCTAAAATGTATTTTAAAAATGATTATAAATTTACAAAAACTTCTAATAAACAGTTTTTGCTTTGTCATTATGGGGTAGGTATGTGTGTAGATTGATGAGGATGATTTATTTTATTTGATACATTCTAGAATAAAGCTGTAACGTAACAAAATGTGGAAAACGTCAAGGGGTTTAAATACTTTCCAAAGGCACTGTATGTGTGTTTGTGTGTGCTATAACTCAGAATAAATATTTATGGAAAGTCATTAACTATACTGAATATCTCTCTTGCTCTCTCTCAGGCTTGCTCTCTGAGAATGCATGCTCCATTAGTTTCAGTAGGGCCATAAGACACCTCAGTGTACGTACGTGCGACTATTTGCATTGTATCATTAGACCTCTTTGTCAGTCGAACAGAGAAGATTGAATGTCTGAAACTTGAACACTGAAGTGTAGTTAGGATAGGATGAACTTTAATGTCCTCAAGGGGAAAATTGTCTTATATACACAGTACTTCTGTATACGAAATAGACACTGCATATTAAACACTCAACATAATACATACATACATTGCACATGATCCTTATAATACACATTGTACACTTCTCATATAGCCACATACATAATACTTTGCATATTCCATTATTCTATCAGTGGCATACTAACATAGCTCAGCTTTACCTGTTTATCTTATTCCGGTGCTTACTGTTTACATGTTCAGCTTACTCGTAGGGGCCCGATAGCATGAAGTACATGGGAGCGATCTGAAATAATAATTTTCTGCTTGTCTATTAAACAATAGTCTGCAATGCAGTGTATAACAAGGTGGGCAATTTGAGATTTCAGTTTGACTGACAAATTGGCAAACCAGACTCTGATGCCATATATCAGGATAGTCTCTAGGACTGCATAGTAGAACAGGAGCATTGTTTTCTGGTCAACTCCAAAACCCTGAGTCTATGTAGGAAATAGAGGCGTTGTTGGACTCTGGATCAGACACTCTACTTGTCTACTTGGACCTTCCAGCTCTGCACATTGTCCATGTGTACGCTCAGGTACTTGGACGAACTGACCTGCGCTATCTTGGTATTGTAGACATCCACAGGGGCATGGTCACCAACAGATATGGGGTCAAACAGGTCAGAGATTCAAAGAGCCAAGTGGTGTGATGCACCATCTCATCCTCAATGTAAAGAAAATGGAGGAGATCGTGCATCACACCACTTGGCAAACCTTTGAATCTCTGACCTGTACACAGTAAGTAGTATCAGCATCTTTATACGTAAGACCAAGATTATTATTAGTTATAGGCTATCCTTATCAAAGAGAAGTTTGGGAAACATTTTCCTCTCCCAAACACCCTTGCAGTGAGCAAGTGCAAAAAATGTATAGACGGGATGACTGAAATTATAATATGCAGCAGGATAATTGTTGGGCTACATGCGGATACATGCAATGCTGCTGTATCAGATCTTCTGTCTATTTAAAACATAACTGTGGTGCGTAATCACAGCGTATTTGGGTTTGCGAAATGAAAATGTTGTCCTTAAGTGAAAATCCATGTTGTCCATTCATGGATTTGACTTCAAAGTTCAGTGTTGAATCTGTACTTATATAGCCTTCCTACGCATAACGTAACTTTACCACATACACACACCATACTGTCATATTACCATTGGTTTGTTCATGTGATGGGTTTCAATCTCCGTGTCGCCTGGAGAAATGTTTGTTTTTTCACAGCTGCTTGAGTGTTCCTTATACCCTCTTCACTCAACCCTGTTGAGGTTAGACACACACACATGCACAAAGAGGCATGCACACAAACACCAGTGGAGTACTGCAGTTTCAAAAAATCCCCCCGCAAGGTCCAAGTACAGCAGCGAATTTCCTGCAATTCTACACATTTTGTCACAGAGAAAAATGTGCCGCTTTTTTAGCTTACCTCACACTATTCTACACATTTTTCCATGGGGCAGAAAGAAAATTTTGCTGTTTTAAAGCAAATTTCCTTCAGTTCTATACATTTTTCCATGGGACTCTCAAGCTATTCTGCACATTTTACCAATTTTGAGCAAATTTCCTGCTATTGAATATATTTTGCCATGAGGCTGAGGGAACATTTTGTAGTTTTAAAGCTAATTTCATGTCATACTAAACATTTTGCCATGGCTTATGGCATTTTCTTATGATATCTGGGGTAGGGCCCAGACCTCCTGGGACCACCCAGAGCTCGTGAGCCCCCACTTCGTGGGCTGTGGGGGGTAGGTGGTGCGCCAGTGACATACACATACACTAGGCCAGCTGTTCCCTAACCTTTTTCGGGTTGGTTACTGTATCGCCAACTGAATTTTGCTCAGCCCGAGTACCCCTGAAGTACCCCCTCATGTGCATTTACCAGTAGGCCTATGGTCTCATGAGTCTCAAGTACCCCCTGTGGAGAGGCTAAGTACACCTGGTTGGAAACCATTGCACTGATTGGGAACTCCACTGAACTACAGCAGCTTCAGGACCCATGAAAAGATGAGAGAGGAACATTTTTGTTATGTTTTGATTCTATTGTTATACTTGGAGGGGACAGGTTGGTAAGGTTAGGGGACTAGTTTTGAGAATAGAGAAAATCATTATTTAGTGGAAAAAGACCTGC
>NW_027000022.1:0-9269 GCF_036934945.1 Oncorhynchus masou masou
AACTACAGGTTTATTATGTTGTTGCTATAGTATTTCTAACTAGGGGTTTAGTTATGTTGTTGCTATAGTATTTCTAACTAGCAGAGTTTATTATGTCTGCTGCTATAGTATTTCTAACTAGGGGTTTATTATGTCTGTTGCTATAGTATATCTAACTACGTGGTGTATTATGTCATGTTACTATAGTATTCCCTAACTACAGGTATGTATTAAGTCTGTTGCTATAGTATTTCTAACTACGGGTTTATTATGTTGTTGCTATAGTATTTCTAACTACAGGTTTATTATGTTGTTGTATTTCTAACTACAGGTTTATTATGTTGTTGCTATAGTATTTCTAACTACAGGTTTATTATGTTGCTGCTATAATATTTATAACTACAGGTTTATTATGTTGTTGCTATAGTATTTCTAACTACGGGTTTATTATGTTGCTGCTATAGTATTTCTAACTAGGGGTTTATTAAGTTGTTGCTATAGTATTTCTAACTAGGGGTTTATTATGTTATTGCTATAGTCTTAACTACAGGTTTATTAAGTTGTTGCTATAGTATTTCTACCTAGGGGTTTATTATGTTGTTACTATAGTATTTCTAACTACAGGTGTATTATGCTGTTGCTATAGTATTTCTTAACTACAATTATTATGTTGTTGCTATAGTATTTCTAACTACAGGTTTATTAGTTGTTGCTATAGTATTTCTAATAGTTTATTAAGTTGTTGCTATAGTATTTCCTTAACTAGTGGTTTATTATTCTGTTACTATAGTATTTCTAACTAGTGGTTTATTATTCTGTTACTATAGTATATCTAACTAGTGGTGTATTATCTGTTACTATAGTATTTCTAACTAGTGGTGTATTATTCTGTTACTATAGTATTTCTAACTAGGGTTTATTATTCTGTTACTATAGTATTTCTAACTAGTGGTGGTATTATTCCTGTTACTATAGTATTTCTAACTAGTGGTGTATTATTCTGTTACTATAGTATTTCTAACTAGTGGTTTATTATTCTGTTACTATAGTATTTCTAACTAGTGGTGTATTATTCTGTTACTATAGTATTTCTAACTAGTGGTTTATTATGTCTGTTGCTATAGTATTTCTAACTAGTGGTGTATTATTCTGTTACTATAGTATTTCTAACTAGTGGTTTATTATTCTGTTACTATAGTATTTCTAACTAGTGGTGTATTATTCTGTTACTATAGTATTTCTAACTAGTGGTGTATTATTCTGTTACTATAGTATTTCTAACTAGTGGTTTATTATTCTGTTACTATAGTATTTCTAACTAGTGGTGTATTATTCTGTTACTATAGTATTTCTAACTAGTGGTTTATTATTCTGTTACTATAGTATTTCTAACTAGTGGTGTATTATTCTGTTACTATAGTATTTCTAACTAGTGGTTTATTATGTCTGTTACTATAGTATTTCTAACTAGTGGTGTATTATTCTGTTACTATAGTATTTCTAACTAGTGGTTTATTATTCTGTTACTATAGTATTTCTAACTAGTGGTGTATTATTCTGTTACTATAGTATTTCTAACTAGGGGTTTATTATGTCTGTTACTATAGTATTTCTAACTAGTGGTGTATTATTCTGTTACTATAGTATGTCTAACTAGTGGTTTATTATTCTGTTACTATAGTATTTCTAACTAGTGGTGTATTATTCTGTTACTATAGTATGTCTAACTAGTGGTTTATTATTCTGTTACTATAGTATTTCTAACTAGGGGTTTATTAAGTTGTTGCTATAGTATTTCTAACTAGTGGTGTATTATTCTGTTACTATAGTATGTCTAACTAGTGGTTTATTATTCTGTTACTATAGTATTTCTAACTAGTGGTGTATTATTCTGTTACTATAGTATTTCTAACTAGTGGTTTATTATTATGTTACTATAGTATTTCTAAAGACAGGTTTATTATGTTGTTGCTATAGTATATCTAACTAGTGGTGTATTATTCTGTTACTATAGTATTTCTAACTAGTGGTGTATTATTCTGTTACTATAGTATTTCTAACTAGTGGTGTATTATTCTGTTACTATAGTATGTCTAACTAGTGGTTTATTATTCTGTTACTATAGTATTTCTAACTAGTGGTGTATTATTCTGTTACTATAGTATTTCTAACTAGTGGTTTATTATTCTGTTACTATAGTATATCTAACTAGTGGTGTATTATTCTGTTACTATAGTATATCTAACTAGTGGTGTATTATTCTGTTACTATAGTATTTCTAACTAGTGGTGTATTATTCTGTTACTATAGTATTTCTAACTAGTGGTGTATTATTCTGTTACTATAGTATTTCTAACTAGTGGTGTATTATTCTGTTACTATAGTATTTCTAACTAGTGGTGTATTATTCTGTTACTATAGTATGTCTAACTAGTGGTTTATTATTCTGTTGCTATAGTATTTCTAACTAGTGGTGTATTATGTCTGTTGCTATAGTATTTCTAACTAGTGGTTACATAGTATTTCTAACTAGTGGTGTATTATTCTGTTACTATAGTATGTCTAACTAGTGGTTTATTATTCTGTTACTATAGTATTTCTAACTAGTGGTGTATTATTCTGTTACTATAGTATTTCTAACTAGTGGTTTATTATGTTACTATAGTATTTCTAAAGACAGTATATCTAACTAGTTTATTATTCTGTTACTATAGTATTTCTAACTAGTGGTGTATTAGTATATCTAACTAGTGGTGTATTATTCTGTTACTATAGTATTTCTAACTAGTGGTGTATTATTCTGTTACTATAGTATTTCTAACTAGTGGTGTATTATTCTGTTACTATAGTATGTCTAACTAGTGGTTTATTATTCTGTTACTATAGTATTTCTAACTAGTGGTGTATTATTCTGTTACTATAGTATTTCTAACTAGTGGTTTATTATTCTGTTGCTATAGTATTTCTAACTAGTGGTGTATTATTCTGTTACTATAGTATATCTAACTAGTGGTGTATTATTCTGTTACTATAGTATTTCTAACTAGTGGTGTAATATTCTGTTACTATAGTATTTCTAACTAGTGGTTATTATTCTGTTACTATAGTATTTCTCTAGTGGTTATTCTAATTACTATAGTATATCTAACTAGTGGTGTATTATTCTGTTACTATAGTATTTCTAACTAGTGGTGTATTATTCTGTTACTATAGTATTTCTAACTAGTGGTTTATTATTCTGTTACTATAGTATTTCTAACTAGTGGTGCATTATTCTAACTAGTGGTGTATTATTCTGTTGCTATAGTATTTCTAACTAGTGGTGTATTATTCTGTTACTAATACTCTAACTAGTGGTTTATTAGTAGTATTTCTAACTAGTGGTGTATTATTCTGTTACTATAGTATTTCTAACTAGTGGTGTATTATTCTGTTACTATAGTATTTCTAACTAGTGGTTTATTATTCTGTTACTATAGTATTTCTAACTAGTGGTTTATTATTATTACTATAGTATTTCTAACTAGTAATTATTATTCTAACTAGTAGGTGTATTATTCTGTTTAACTATAATCATTTTCTAACTAGTGGTGTATTATTCTATTACTATAGTATTTCTAACTAGTGGTTTATTATTCTGTTACTATAGTATTTCTAACTAGTGAATTGTATTATTCTGTTACTATAGTATATCTAACTAGTGGTTTATTATTCTATTTACTATAGTATTTCTAATATTCAGTGGTGTACTATTCTGTTACTATAGTATTTCTAACTAGTGGTTTATTATTCTGTTACTATAGTATATCTAACTAGTGGTGTATTATTCTGTTACTATAGTATTTCTACTTTATTAATTGTATTATTCTGTTACTATAGTATTTCTAACTAGTGGTGTATTATTCTAACTAGTAGTGTATTATTCTGTTGCTATAGTATTTCTAACTAGTGGTTTATTATTCTGTTGCTATAGTGTTCTAACTAGTGGTGTATTATTCTGTTACTATAGTATATCTAACTAGTGGTGTGTTGTTACTATAGTATTTAACTAGTGGTGTAATATTCTGTTACTATAGTATTTCTAACTAGTGGTTTTATTATTCTGTTACTATAGTATTTCTAACTAGTGGTTTATTATTCTGTTACTATAGTATATCTAACTAGTGGTGTATTATTCTGTTACTATAGTATTTCTAACTAGTGGTGTATTATTCTGTTACTATAGTATTTCTAACTAGTGGTTTATTATTCTGTTACTATAGTATTTCTAACTAGTGGTGCATTATTCTAACTAGTGGTGTATTATTCTGTTGCTATAGTATATCTAACTAGTGGTGTATTATTCTGTTACTATAGTATTTCTAACTAGTGGTGTATTATTCTGTTACTATAGTATGTCTAACTAGTGGTTTATTATTCTGTTGCTATAGTATTTCTAACTAGTGGTGTATTATTCTGTTGCTATAGTATTTCTAACTAGTGGTTTATTATTCTGTTGCTATAGTATTTCTAACTAGTGGTGTATTATTCTGTTACTATAGTATATCTAACTAGTGGTGTATTATTCTGTTACTATAGTATTTCTAACTAGTGGTGTAATATTCTGTTACTATAGTATTTCTAACTAGTGGTTTATTATTCTGTTACTATAGTATTTCTAACTAGTGGTTTATTATTCTGTTACTATAGTATATCTAACTAGTGGTGTATTATTCTGTTACTATAGTATTTCTAACTAGTGGTGTATTATTCTGTTACTATAGTATTTCTAACTAGTGGTTTATTATTCTGTTACTATAGTATTTCTAACTAGTGGTGCATTATTCTAACTAGTGGTGTATTATTCTGTTGCTATAGTATATCTAACTAGTGGTGTATTATTCTGTTACTATAGTATTTCTAACTGGTGGTTTGTAATTCTGTTACTGTATTTCTAACTAGTAGTGTATTATTCTATTACTATAGTATTTCTAACTAGTGATGTATTATTCTGTTACTATAGTATTTCTAACTAGTGGTTTATTATTCTATTTACTATAGTATTTCTATTAGTGGTGTATTATTCTGTTACTAGTATTTCTAACTAGTGGTGTATTATTCTAACTAGTGGTGTATTATTCTGTTGCTATAGTATTTCTAATAGTGGTGTATTATTCTGTTACTATAGTATTTCTAACTAGTGGTGTATTATTCTAACTAGTGGTGTATTATTCTGTTATATATTTCTAACTAGTGGTTTATTATTCTGTTACTACTAGTATTTCTAAACTATTGGTGTATTATTCTAACTGGTAATTGTATTATTCTGTTGCTATAGTATTTCTAACTACAGGTTTATTATTTGTTACTATAGTATTTCTAACTACAGGTTTATTATTCTGTTGCTATAGTATTTCTAACTAGGGGTTTATTATGTTGTTGCTATAGTATTTCTAACTACGGGTTTATTATGTTGTTGCTATAGTATTTCTAACTACAGGTTTATTAATTTGTTGCTATAGTATTTCTACCTAGGGGTTTATTATTCTGTTACTATAGTATTTCTAACTAGGGGTTTATTATTTGTTACTATAGTATTTCTAACTACAGGTTTTATTATTCTGTTACTATAGTATTTCTAACTAGTAGGTTTATTATGTTGTTGCTATAAGTATTTCTAACTACAGGTTTATTATGTTGTTGCTATAGTATTTCTAACTAGTGGTTTTTATTATGTTTGTTTATATAGTATTTCTAACTAGTGGTTTATTATTATGTTACTATAGTATTTCTAACTAGTGGTGTATTATTCTGTTACTATAGTATTTCTAACTAGTGGTTTATTATTCTGTTACTATAGTATATCTAACTAGTGGTGTATTATTCTGTTACTATAGTATTTCTAACTAGTGGTTTATTATTCTGTTACTATAGTATTTCTAACTAAGTGGTGTATTATTTCTGTTACTATAGTATGTCTAACTAGTGGGTTTATTATTCTGTTGCTATAGTATTTCTAACTAGTGGTGTATTATTCTGTTGCTATAGTATTTCTAACTAGTGGTTATTATTCTGTTACTATAGTATGTCTAACTAGTGGTTTATTATTCTGTTGCTATAGTATTTCTAACTAGTGGTTTATTATTCTGTTACTATAGTATTTCTAACTAGTGGTGTAATATTCTGTTACTATAGTATTTCTAACTAGTGGTGTATTATTCTAACTAGGTTGTATTATTCTGTTACTATAGTATTTCTAACTAGTGGTTTATTATTCTGTTACTATAGTATTTCTAACTAGTGGTGTATTATTCTGTTACTATGGTATTTCTAACTAAATGACTTAAATGTAATGTAAATGTAGTGGTGTATTATTCTGTTACTATAGTATTTCTAACTAGTGGTGTAATATTCTGTTGCTATAGTATTTCTAACTAGTGGTGTATTATTCTGTTATTTCTAACTAGTGGTGTATTATTCTAACTAGTGGTGTATTATTCTGTTACTATAGTATTTCTAACTAGTATATTCTAACTAGTGGTGTATTATTCTGTTACTATAGTATTTCTAACTAGTGGTGTATTATTCTAACTAGTGGTGTATTATTCTGTTACTATAGTATTTCTAACTAGTGTGTGTTACTATTATTCTAACTAGTGGTGTATTATTCTGTTGCTATAGTATATCTAACTAGTGGTGTATTATTCTGTTACTATAGTATTTCTAACTAGTGGTTTATTATTCTGTTACTATAGTATTTCTAACTAGTGGTTTATTATTCTGTTACTATAGTATTTCTAACTAGTGGTGTATTATTCTGTTACTATAGTATTTCTAACTAGTGGTGTATTATTCTAACTATTATTCTAACTAGTGGTGTATTATTCTGTTGCTATAGTATTTCTAACTAGTGGTGTATATTATTCTGTATTGCTATAGTATTTCTAACTAGTGGTGTATTATTCTAACTAGTGGTGTATTATTCTGTTACTATAGTATTTCTAACTAGTGGTGTATTATTCTAACTAGTTTATTATTCTGTTGCTATAGTATGTCTAACTAGTGGTTTATTATTCTGTTACTATAGTATTTCTAACTAGTGGTTTATTATTCTGTTACTATAGTATTTCTAACTAGTGGTGTATTATTCTAACTAGTGGTGTATTATTCTGTTACTATAGTATTTCTAACTAGTGGTTTATTATTCTGTTGCTATAGTATTTCTAACTAGTGGTTTTATTATTCTGTTACTAGTTACTATAGTGGTGTATTATTCTAACTAGTGGTGTATTATTCTGTTACTATAGTATTTCTAACTAGTGGTGTATTATTCTGTTACTATAGGTGGTGTATTTCTAACTAGTGGTGTATTATTCTGTTGCTATAGTATTTCTAACTAGTGGTTTATTATTCTGTTACTATAGCTATTTCTAACTTAATTAGTGTATTATTCTGTTACTATAGTATTTCTAACTAGTGGTTGTATTCTGTTACTATAGTATTTCTAACTAGTGGTGTATTATTCTGTTACTATAGTATTTCTAACTAGTGGTGTATTATTCTGTTGCTATAGTATTTCTAACTAGTGGTTTATTATTCTGTTGCCACAGTGTTTCCAAGGGAGAGAGGTTGCAGGTGAAAACAGTGTTGATATTGATCTGCTATTCTTTTGTAATGATTTATTGATGACAGACTTGTCAGCGTCATTAAATAAGACCTCTCCACCTCTCTACTACTTCACAGAGAAACTACCATACTCAAGTAACTGTCAACTGTCCCAACTGTCCATCGGACCATGATTTATCATATGCGCGTGATCGACCAAGAACAAACTAATAGTTTGACCACCAACTCCTTTAGGGTACGTCTTTGGCTGCTGTGAAGGTGTTGGTACATCCAAATTGTTGCTCTATTCTTTCCCAGCTTGAAGAGATGTCTTATGGAGTTGAGTGAGATGGTCGGTAGGAGGCAAATCTTTTAGCAGACAAAGTGTTTGACCCCTGTTCCCACCACTACGATGCAGATTGTGTGTGCATGTGTGGGCTTTCTTATTCATTAGAGTGCATATCTGACTTATTCCACTATGACATTGTACATAAGGAGACAAACCAGTTGGACCCCTATTAACCATTAAAGACACTAACCCAACTGGGAAAAGTGTGAAGAATAATTGTCAGATAGATTTTGGGGACAAACTTATACAAAGCAAAGTATCTCTCCTCCCTATCTAGAGGGGACAACACATTAGGGAAACAGCTTGGGGGTGTCAGTTTAAACAAGGTATTTGACCCCTCGTGCCCTCCTAGGGGACATATCTGACTGAGAACAGCAGCATGGTCTGTCTGTACAGGCCAGATCTCAACCTGTGTGTAATGCAGTGTGTCTCTCTCTGTGTGTGTGATTTGACTCTCCTCTTTAGCAGGAGAAAAAAAGAGTGCAAGAGATCACACTGGCAGCAGCGTGAGGTTTCACTTGGAGGATGGATACCAAAGAGCCAGTCTGACAGCAGTGGCAGAGAAAAGGAGAGAAAAAGTGTGAGAAGATGTTTCCCCTCATCTTTAGTCTGATAACACAGTAGAGAGCTTATGGTGTAGAGGCGAGAGGGGAGGGAGGGAGAGGGAGGGAGCGAGGGGGAGGAGGGGAGGGAGAGGCGAGGGAGGGGAGGGGGAGGGGAAGAGACGGGGGAGGGAGCAGGGGGAGGGAGCGAGGGGAGGAGCGAGGGGGAGGGAGGGAGCGAGGGGGAGGGAGGGAGGGAGAGGCGGGGAGGGAGGGAGAGAGAGGCGGGAGGGCGGGGAGGGAGCGGCGGGAGGAGGCGAGGGAGGAACGGAGGGAGGTGGCAGGAGGGGAGGGGGAGGGGGCGAGGACGCAGAGCTGCAGGAAAACTGTTTCTCTGTCAAAAGTTCCCTCAGGCAGCAGAGATGGTGTGAGGTGTGATGCAGACTCCGTATGGGCCATGTGTTACAGTGTAAGGCTGAGTGGAGTGAAACAAGCTGTTTTAAGTAGGGTGTATGCTGATGAAATATAATGTGCTGCGTAGTGGGCTGTATAGAGCACTACTGGATAATGTGCTGTGTAGTGGGCTGTATAGAGCACTACTGGATAATGTGCTGTGTAGTGGGCTGTATAGAGCACTACTGGATAATGTGCTGTGTAGTGGGCTGTATAGAGCACTACTGGATAATGTGCTGTGTAGTGGTCTGTATAGAGCACTACTGGATAATGTACTGTGTAGTGGGCTGTATAGAGCACTACTGGATAATGTGCTGTGTAGTGGGCTGTATAGAGCACTACTGGATAATGTGCTGTGTAGT